>NW_021144515.1:0-88026 GCF_004193775.1 Glycine soja
CCTGTTGGACTTATCTAGATCCAAAGGATGCCTAGTAGGCGCCATACCTGCAAAAATATAAATGGCATCAGCGATTAACTGAGCCACATGGACGCTCATCCGCGTCAGGATGGCGTACACCAGCTGACACTTCGGCAGGGGGAGGTCGGAAGTATGATCGTTGGGCAGGATGTTGCTGAGGAGCAACGTCATCCATATCTGGGTCAGGGTGGTCATGTTGGTGCGCATATCGCACTCGCCTCCTGCAGCAGTCCGGGCAAAATCCTGCCCCGGTATACATAGCAGCTGGGCGATGACCTCCTCATCGAACCCATCAGACCGGTTCCTTCTCTGGCCATACTCACATTCCTGGCCCTCTTCCAACACCAACGGATATCCCAGGAGTTGGCCGATAGCGTCGGCATCAAACGGGATCCACTGACCCCTTACCCAGGATCTCATGTCACGCATGCCCTCCTCTGTTGGCCAAGCATTGGCATAAAACTCAAGGACTATTTCTGGATCGAACTTGGCCATGGGAGTAACCAGTGATGTCCACCGCCGGCGCCCTATTCCTCTGGAAATCAGTATACTCGTCGTCCCTGAGCTGGACGCGTCGCTCCCGGAGAAACGACCATCCCTTGATGGCCTCGAAGCGCTGCTGGTGTACAGCGCTCCTAAAGCGGTGACTGTCGTACTCCGGAGTGGAACTAGTTCCTTCGGCCGCCTTGTCCTTCCTGGACCTCTTTGAGGCAAGCTTCCTCGGGGCCATTCCTGCGAAGGCAAACATTTGGAAAGTTAGTTTTTACCAAGAAATGCTACCCTTAAAACAAAAATGGCATACAACCCCTCCAATAAATACAAACATCAATGTAAATTTAGAGCAAGCTTATGCGCATACTTCTTTACGAACGTTCACTTGCACAAGACATTCTTATAACTAAGAAAAATGCACCCATATACAATCAAGGCACCTTCGTTACCTAGATTATTTACATGTACTTCCAAGTGATTTGTTACCTACATCACACACATTTCCTTTGCTAAATTCACATACATGCATACTCTAAGCACTTTGGCTATCAAAAATTGCATACGTGCACATCTTGGTATTTCTAATACCTATACATACACAAACTTCATGATGAATCTTGACTATCTACACAATAAGGTGCTACATTTCATGCTTTTTTCAAGTGTTTTTTTACTACCTAAAGCCGCATGCAAATTCAAGTATATTTTCTTTTGCTCACTAAAATGTATTCAAATTAAAAGGTATTTTTGTAATGTATTTTCTTTACATAACATGCAACATATTTATAGATTTTTGTGAGACATTTTGACTACCAAAAATTATATGTACATACATCCAAGTATTTTGCTACCATACCCAAAGTGTAAATTGCCAAAGGTATTTTGCTACCTATTCTAAACCTACACATTTATGATGAGCAAAATTCCTAACCATCTAGGCATAGGGAAAATATTGTAGCGTGACCCATAGCTGATTGCTGGCCAAAAAGGGTAACTTTACCCAACATGCACCTCCTCTTGTGTTCTTTTGCATAAAAACTTTGGTTCCTAGGCCTAGGATATATGTGAGGCAATTATTCTAGCCTTTTTCGGGAATGAATACATGTCCCAAAAAATAGAAAATATGTACAAACCAAAATGCCCCATGGGTTGTTTCCTTACAAAAGTCACGCGCTAATGCCATTGAGGCATTTCACCGAACACTTGGTGGGCGCGCGTTTAGGCATCAATAGCAAGAGAACGGGGACAATGTGGCATGCCCCATTGCTTCAAAATGCATTATAGGCCTAGGGCCATCCCATACAAACCCCCAATTCAACCCAATCAAGCAAGAAAACAAACCAAAATCGCCCCACATATTTGAGCACATTCCCACATTTTAGAGCACCAAAAGGAGATCAAAATACACCAATGAAAAGCTAGAAAGCTTAGGGATGGAATACTTACTTGTTGGTGATGAACAAAAGCGCGAAACGGAATCAAAAAATGCGAAAAATGATGACCCTAGGGCTACAAACTCGTAAATCCCGTGGGTATGGCTTTTGAAAGGGGGAAAAGAAGTTTTTGAATGCAAAAACGTCCCCCCTTTCGTCATTCTTATATTTTGGTGCAGGGGTGGCCCGCCCAGGCGAGCTCAGCTGCCAGGCGAGCTAACCTGCATTTTTTTTTTAGAGGAACATTAACCATGTCCCCTCCTTCCTTATGGTTTAGCGTCTTGCTTAACTTGAACTTACTTAAGTTAGAGTTAGGCATTGATTACTTATTTTTAAAACAAACAAAAAGTAAAAGAAAACTGCGAATATAAAGGATACGGGGCTGCCTTGCAGCGACGTTCTCCGCTTGCTTAGCGTGGAGAAAGGGGCGACGATCAGTCGGTCGTGACCCCATCCCCACTTGCATCCGTTCCTGTGTACCTGCAAGTAAGAAACACCCTGGTGTGGCCAATCTTGACCGCATCGCTGTCTTACCTTGATTGGTTTCTGCTGTTCATGTTTTGTCTCTACCCCAGAAGGTAGCTCAAGATGATCCTGCCCCTGTTTTACCACAACAATATGCATGCGTATGCGTATGCGTATGCATGAATGTTTTCAAACGCAGCAAATTTTAGGGAAAGTTGGTTCAGGTTCAATTTTAATTAAGCGCTTGGGGCATCCCATGAACTGAGCGGAAGGGCTCAGGTGATCACAAATCAACGCAAGGTTTGAAACTAACGTGAGGACTAAAGCCTCGAATCCACGTTCATTTCTTTGAAAGATTGTAACGAGAGATACAACAGACAGGAAATCCCTGGGGGAAATCCAGAAAACGCATAAAGATAAAGAACATGCAGCGACATCCTTAATTGCCCCAGCTTCTAAGCATAATATCGTTTGACGACATCAGAATTCACGGGTGAAGGTAACTCTTCACCATCCATGTTGGTAAGCACCAGGGCTCCTCCGGAGAAAGCCCTCTTCACAACAAAAGGCCCTTCGTAATTCGGGGCCCATTTCCCTCGATTGTCCTTGACAGCATGGGACATTTTCTTTAGCACAAGGTCTCCCTCATGGAACTTGCGCAAACGTACTTTCTTGTCGAATGCATTCTTCATTCTTTGCTGGTATAAGCGCCCATGACTCATGGCCGTTAAGCGCTTACCCTCGATGAGGTTGAGCTGGTCATAGCGCGTTTGAGCCCACTCTGATTCCTTTAATCCGGATTCTGCCAAGATCCTTAATGACGGGACTTCCACCTCAAACGGTAACACAGCCTCCATCCCATATACCAATGAGAACGGCGTTGCCCCAGTTGACGTTCGCACTGAAGTTCGGTAATCGTGTAATGCGAATGGGAGCATTTCGTGCCAATCCTTGTATGACACGGTCATCTTTTGGATAATCTTTTTGATATTCTTATTGGCCGCTTCCACGGCTCCATTCATCTTTGGCCGGTAGGGTGTGGAATTGTGATGCTGGATTTTAAACTCCTCGCACATTTCCCCCATCATCTTGTTATTCAGGTTGGTGCCGTTGTCCGTGATAATCTTCCTTGGCAAACCATATCGGCAGATGATCTCTTTCTTAATGAACCTGACTACCACACCCCTCGTGACATTGGTATAGGAAGCTGCCTCGACCCACTTGGTAAAATAATCTATCGCTACGAGGATGAAGCGATGACCATTCGAGGCCTTGGGCTCAATGGCCCCGATGACATCTATTCCCCACATGGAGAAAGGCCAAGGGGCGGACATGACATTCAGAGGATGTGGTGGAGCATTGACATTATCTGCGAATGCTTGACATTTGTGGCATTTCCTCACATGGACATAACAATCACTTTCCATGGTAAGCCAGTAATAACCTGCTCTTAGGATCTTCCTGGCCATAGCATGCCCGTTGGCGTGTGTTCCAAACGAGCCCTCATGGACTTCCTCGATCATGTGATTTGCCTCCCTGGCATCCACACACCGTAGGAGTGTCATGTCGTGATTTCTCTTATACAGTATGCTTCCGCTCATGAAGAAACCGGCTGCCAACCTTCTCAATGTCCTTTTATCATTGTCGGCAATCTCTGGCGGGTATTCTTTGCTTACGACATATCGCTTGATGTCGAAATACCAAGGCTTTCCGTCCCGTTCCTCTTCCACTTGGCAACAATGCGCGGGTTTGCCACGACACCAAAATTCAATGTAGGGTAGATCCCCGTGCGGTGTTAGCTGGAACATAGATGCCAACGTAGCAAGTGCATCCGCCATTTGATTTTCCTCGCGGGGAACATGATGGAAGGAGATCTCATCGAAGGTCTTAGCCAATTCCTTGATATAGGCTTTGTAGGGTATCAGCTTGGGATCTCTAGTTTCCCATTCCCCTTTCAGCTGATGGATTACCAACGCTGAGTCGTCGTACACCTTGAGTAGTTTGACATTGGAGTCAATTGCTGCCTGGACGGCTAGGGCACATGCTTCATATTCGGCCATGTTGTTGGTGCAGTCGAATCCTAGCCTGGCTGTGAAAGGTACACATTGATTGTCCGGAGAGACCAACACTGCCCTAGCACCATGACCTAGAATGTTTGACGCTCCGTCAAACCATACGGTCCATTTGTCCCGATCTTCGTCCAATTTTTCCTCAAACAAGGCCATGATGTCCTCATCCGGGAATTCAGGATGCATGGGCTGGTAGTCGCTAAGAGGCTGTTGAGCCAAATAATCTGCTAAGGCGCTTCCTTTTATCGCCTTTTGGGTGACGTAGACTATATCAAACTCGGATAGCAGGGCTTGCCACCGGGCGATTCGTCCCGTGAGAGCTGGCTTTTCAAAGATGTACTTAACCGGGTCCATTTTGGATATCAACCAGGTAGTATGGCTCAGCATGTACTGCCTTAGGCGATGGGATGCCCATACTAAAGCACAACACGTTCTTTCGAGCAAGGAGTAATTCATCTCACAGGTCGTGAACTTCTTACTTAGGTAGTAAACAGCGCGCTCTTTCTTCCCGGATTCGTCATGTTGCCCCAGCATACACCCCATTGACTCGTCCAAGATTGTCATGTACAAAATGAGAGGCCTTCCAGGTACTGGTGGCATAAGCACGGGAGGATTCATAAGGCACTTTTTGATCCTTCCAAAAGCTTCTTGGCAATCCTCATTCCAGCGATCAGTTTGGTTTTTGCGTAAGAGTTTGAACAACGGCTCACAAATGGCGGTGAGCTGCGATATGAATCTGGCAATATAATTCAAGCGTCCCAGGAAACCTCGGACTTGCCTCTCTGTACGGGGTTCTGGCATCTCAAGGATAGCCTTCACCTTTTCGGGGTCTACCTCTATCCCTTTCTGGCTTACAACGAAACCAAACAATTTCCCTGATTTGACCCCAAAGGTACACTTAGCGGGGTTCAACCTTAATTGATATTTCTTAAGCCTTTCGAACAACTTCCGCAGGTTGACAAGGTGTTCTTCCTCGGATTTAGATTTAGCAATTATGTCGTCCACGTAGACCTCGATCTCTTGATGCATCATATCATGGAACAAAGCTACCATGGCCCGTTGATAAGTTGCCCCGGCATTCTTGAGTCCAAAGGACATCACCTTGTAACAGAACGTCCCCCGCAGGGTGACGAAAGTAGTCTTTTCCATATCCTCGGACGCCATCTTTATCTGATTGTAACCAGAGAAACCGTCCATGAAGGAAAATAAAGCGAAATTGGCCGTGTTATCTACGAGGATATCGATGTGTGGTAAAGGAAAATTGTCCTTGGGACTGGCCCGATTCAGGTCCCGATAATCCACACACATTCGTACTTTCCCATCTTTCTTAGGAACCGGTACGATGTTGGCAACCCATTCTGGATACCGAGCGACGGCCAGAAATCCAGCGTCAAATTGCTTATTCACTTCTTCTTTTATCTTCAAGGATGTTTCGGGCTTCATCCTTCTCAGTTTCTGTTTTACCGGGGAACACTCAGGATTTAGAGGTAATCGGTGCTGTACAATGTCAGAACTCAAACCGAGCATATCTTGGTATGACCAAGCAAAGATGTCTTGGTAGTCTTTTAGCAGGATTATTAATTCTTCACGGATAGGTGCGGTAATACTTGTACCTATCTTTACTTCCCCTTTTCCACTGCCAATTCCTAAGTCTACCAGCTCTGTTTCTTCTTGATGAGGCCCCATTTCTTGGTCCTCATGGGCGACCATTCTTTCTAATTCTGGGGGAAGTCCCACATCCTCGTTTCCTTCATCTTCCGTTTGATTCATTTCTTGCTCGAAGTCGATAGGCGGGTCCCAGGTATTAGTACCTTCGGGGGACTCGTCATCGGATCTGCCATTTCAGAAAAAGAAGTAAACATTCAAATGAATGAGAATGGGTAGAGACGTAGGAACAGATGAAGAAAGATCCTTGTATTATAAAATCAACAACAAAAGACACAAAGCCTTAACAAAAAGAAAAAAAACTCTAAAGCCTAGGCCCAACTATAGAGCTTTTAAAACCGTAAAGGTTTACATTATGCTCGTTGCGTAAATGCCGGGGCGTTCCTCCACTTGCCAATTTCCCAGCTGGAAATCAGGAGGGCATGGTCGTACCAAATCTAATGTACTCGGAACATCATCTTCGTATATCGCGACCACTTGACCTTTGTCTCCCAGACCCGCGCTTATAAAGCTTCTACTTATGTGGCAGGGCGGGCTTCCTTCACTTTCTTGTCTCCAACGCGAGCTTTGACCACTACTCTTCCTTCCCGCGATGCTTCTTTTCATGTCCGCCTGAGTGGGCTTATAGCCTAAACCATACTTCCCACGATTTCCTTGGGAATTTATCAGGCTAGTTATGCCGCCGTTGTCTTTGCCTAAACCCATTCCGGGTTCATAACCGTTCCCCAACATAACTCGGGCCATCATTACTGCTGCATCGGATAGACAAGGCTGCCCAGAGAAGGAGTCCACGGAGGAAATGCTGACCACCTCAAAAGACTGGAAAGCGGTTCCTAACGATTCTTCTGCGGCTTCCACATAATGCATAGAGGATGGGCAGCTTACCAAGATGTCTTCCTCGCCCGACACGATGACCAAGTGCCCCTCCACTACGAATTTCAACTTTTGGTGGAGTGTAGAGGGCACAACTCCCACTGAGTGGATCCACGGGCGCCCCAACAGACAGCTGTAAGGGGGGTTAATGTCCATTATTTGGAAGGTGACTTGACAGGTGTGAGGGCCTATTTGTACTGGGAGATCGATCTCTCCCCTAACCTCTCGGCGAGTGCCGTCGAAGGCACGAACCACCATTGAACTCGGCTTTAAGTGGGAAGCATTGAATGGTAATTTCTCCAAAGTGCTCTTAGGCATCACGTTTAAACTGGAACCATTATCGACGAGCACCTTGGCTACGATATGGTCCATACACTTGACTGATACGTGTAAAGCCTTATTATGCCCTCTCCCCTCGGCAGGGATTTCTTCTTCGGCGAAGGCAAGATATTTGTTGGCAGTGATATTGTTGACCAGCCCTCCGAAACCTTCTACCGAGATATCTTGGGCCACATGGGCCTCGTTCAGAACTTTTACTAGCAGAGCCCGATGAGGCTCGGAGCTCATAAGTAACTCCAACAGCGAGACCCTGGCCGGGGTTTTGTTGAGCTGTTCGATAACCTTGAATTCGCTCTGCTGAATTATCCGGAGGAACTCGCTGGCTTCCTCTAGCGACACCTCCTTTTTACCATCCTTTTTCTCCGGGAGGCCCTTTGCCGGAATATCTTTATTCGAAGCGTGGGGTGCTTCGCCATCTTGTTCCTCCACCACTTTTCCTTTTCCCTTGACGTCCGCGGGTTGGACTGGTAGGTCCGGAGGCGCGAACACACGACCACTACGGGTCACACCACTCAGTCCCGTGATATTTGTTACTTTAGCTGACAACGAGCTGACGTCGGTGGCTTCTTCTTCCTTCTCCCTCGGAGGTGTATATCTCCATGGTACTGCGTGGCTACTTTGGTATGGGAAAGGAACATGTTTGGCTACTAAGGGGTGTCCGGGCTTTTGCGAAGCTGTGCTTTTGGTGAAGTATATCACCAAGGGTTTGGGCTTCGCAACACTGCTCCCATCCGTGGACTGCATGCATATATGCTGCTCTTCTTTTCCTTCACTGCCGACTTCCAGTCGACCTTGATCTATCATCCGCTGTAACAACTCCTCTACTCCCAAACACGTCTCCATGTCATGCAGCTCGCCGGAATGTAGCAAACAGGAATCCTCCTTACACCCACTATGGGGAATCACACCTCCTTTTTGTAGAGCCTCAAAGATAAACCTCCTAGGGGTTGCCACATCCCTTAAAGGTTTAGACCTGTGTGGCCTATCGGACTCAACGGCATTAACCGCTCCCCCTCCATGATTGGCGAGCGGGTTGGTTCTCACATTGGGCCGATCCTCTTGGAAAGTCAGCCATCCAGCATCCATTAAATGTTGGACCTTGTATTTAAGGGCCAAGCATTTTTCAACGGAATGCCCCGAGACACCCCCATGGTACTTGCAGGTTGCGTTAGGGTCATACCACTTTGGGAAAGGGGGTTCGAGGACCCTTCCGGGAGTTACCACGGCCAAATGATTGGCGATGAGGGATGGCAAAAGATCTTCGTACGTCATTGGGAGTGGGGTGAATTCCGGAAATGGCCTCAGAGGGAAGTTCCTTGTCGTGTTGGAATTACCGGCCGGTTGAGTCGTGTTCGGAGTTGGAATTTGGGGAGCTTCCCTCTAGGTGGGTGCCTTAGGCTGCACGGGTGTTGAACTAGAGGCATTCCCGGTATGAGCCGAGAAGCTCGGGTGATGTTGCGCGTACTGATGGGTACCATGAGGCGTTTGCTGGGGTTTGACCCACGCGGGTGTTGAAGAGACGGCATGGGCATCTCCTTCCTTCCTTTTTGCCCCTGTTGCCCCGATTCTTTTGGCATTCGCATTTGTGGAGGAAACGTAATCAAACTTTCCTCTTTTCAATCCTACCTCGATTCTTTCCCCGGCAAATACTAGATCCGCAAAGCTGGACGGCATGTAACCTACTAGCTTCTCATAGTAGAACACAGGCAGAGTGTCTACCATCATGGTGATCATCTCTCTCTCAACCATGGGAGGAGCTACTTGTGCCGCCAAATCCCTCCACCGCTGCGCATATTCTTTAAAGGTTTCACCTTCTTTCTTGAACATATTCTGCAGTTGAGTGCGGTCGGGAGCCATATCAGAATTGTACTGATACTGCCTTAGGAAGGCAGTAATCAGATCCTTCCAAGTACGGATACGGGAAGCTTCCAAATTAGTGTACCACACTACCGCGGCTCCGGCCAAGCTATCTTGAAAGAAGTGTATTAATAGCTTCTCATCCTTAGAGTGGGCGCCCATCTTACGGCAGTACATCTTGAGATGGTTTTTGGGACAAGTCGTCCCTTTAAACTTGTCGAAGTCCAGCACTTTGAACTTCGGGGGAATAACAACATCGGGTACTAAGCAAAGATCCGTCATGTCTGCGAACGGATAGTCCCCAAATCCTTCCACGGCCCTCAATCTTTCCTCAAGGAGATCGAGCTTCCTCCTTTCTTTAGTTGCTGGGGGCGGTCCTTCCGTGGACAAAACTATTGGTGGTGTCGCGATGTTGGGTTGAGGCAACGTGCCTGGTGCCGGCCCTTCAGGGATCGGGGGATAGAACTCGACATCCCTTCGAGCATAGTCTTGAGGGTCTTTGTGGACTTCGTCGGGCTATTGAGGAGGCTCTCTTTCAAGGACGGGAGAAGCAATGTGGCCCGCATCTTCTTGCAAGACGGGTGGTGAGTAGTTGGGCGGCAATCCATAAGGGTAAGCCGCTCGGTTGTATCCCAGGTGAGGGCTGCCATCGTGCCCCAGTGTGTCCCTTCCCCGTCTTACTATGTTTGAAGGAGGATGGTGCGCAGTTGCCAAGAGAGTCGGGTCTGCTTCGGCAGCCGAACTGACAGCGGCAGCGGTGGCCGCGTTCTTCTCTATGAGCTGCTTCATACTTAACATGGCCTCCATCATGGAGGCCATTTGTTCTTTCAGAGCCGACATGTCGGCTTTCATCTGTTCCTGTGTCTCCTCTTGATCACCCATCGTTCTAGATTTGGATCTGGTGCGATAGGGATGCCTTGTGGCGCGTTTAGTTATGGTGTTTTTCCCTAAAAAACCAAACGTGAGGAGTGGGTAAAGAAAAAATGCATGCTAGAGATGAAATGTAGGAGTGATTTGATTTGCACAAGCTTTTTGGAGTAGAAACATGGGACCAACTCATTTTATTTCAAAAAGAAAGTCGTATCTAGTCAAGGTCTGAGAGACCATACAAGTTTCCTAACAATTTCTAATTATGTGGGCCATTAAGTCTATCATATGCTGACAATAGCCGAGAAGCCCATGAATCTCTTCGGGGGCGGAGTAGGTGTCTGCCATCGCCTTGGCCTTGGCTAACAAGCGGGGAAGTTCTTGACTCCCGTTCAAGGTAAGAGCAAACCGATCCATCCACATGGTTGCCTCTTGGTGTAAAGAGTCGATCACCCTTCCTCTAGCCTCTTTTTCCGCGTATACTTGAGCATACTCGTCCGCGATTCTATGCTCGTGGGCCGTGGCTAGACCTAACTCTTCTTGGTACTTGGCGATGATAGCTAGCATGTTGGTCTCCGTCTCGCATAAACGCTGAGACAAGCTTCTTTTGGACCTTGAACAAGCAACTAACTCCTCTTTCAGAACCATGCTATGTGCTCGCGACTGGTCCCTCTCTTCCCTTCGCAGCTTGAGTTCACTATTGCTACCCCATAGAGCTCCGCGAAATTTATTCCGACCATACTCTTCCTTGCGAGCCCTCTTGGTCTCTTGTTCAAGGGCTCTTGCGGTAATTGCATTCTCTTCCCGTAACCCGGCACACTCCTTCCGAATGTGTGTAGCGGCCAACTTGAACTTCTCCTTGGCAAGTTTCGCCTTTCCTAACTCGCTTTTGAGAGCTTGGACTTCTTCGTCCTCTTCCGGTGCTTCAAAACTCTCTTCGCTGACGACTTTTAACTTGGCGAGCCAATCTAAACCTCGTATATGAACTTTCAGCCATTCGTGGTACCCACCAATGATGCCATTACGAATGCCCCTAAGCTCTTGATCTTTACTTAACGGGGTTTCCCATGCCTTATGGATTCTTTGTATAGCCTTGAAATTTTGTGCGCCGAAATCCCTTACAAGCAAAGGAGACATGCTTTCTTCCGTCGGGGCTCCCCTCATGGGGTACCCTAGTTGTCTTATAGCGAGCGCGGGATTGTAGTTAATACAACCCCTCGTTCCTACCAGCGGAATGTTTGGGTATCCTCCCCATGAGAAAAGGACTCCTTCTTTTCCTTCCTTCCATCGGGGGAACCAACTGATTGTTCTACCTCCTATCCCAGCCAAAAGCTGGTCCCAATCTATTCTCCTCTTTTCAGTACACGAGCGATGGCTCAGGAGCGGACATGGATGCCTTGTGTCTTGTTGGAACAAGTGCGAAACCAACCAAACACAGAGGGCGGGCAAGCAACAGATGATCCGTGCGCTACTCTTTTCGCATCTTCGGTTAAATGTGTCAAACAGATCTGCCAAGACAGCTACCACCGGACTTTCCTTGCTATGGTGGTATGCAAGGAAAGCGTCGATTGCTGCTAGGTCCACCAAACCATCCACGTTTGGAAAAAGGACGATCCCAAAAATTAGCAAAGCTAACACATCCATAAACGGGACCCAATCTCCTTGATTGGCCATACCCCTCGCCTTGTCTTCTAGGTACCCCCGTGGTAGGCCCGCTATGCCGTTCCGAGTCTGTTTTATGCGGTCCAAACTTCTTGCAGAATCCTTGACCACAGTTGCAATTCTGCTCAAAGAGGGGAGACACCCGGATGAAAGATATGGTTTTCTTCCCCCGAGAGGACATCCTAGAATTTCCTCAAATTCTTCAATGGTTGGTACTAATTGGAAGTCTCCGAATGTGAAGCATCTCAAAGGCTGGTCGTAGTATTGGGTGAGTGATGCAATGGCTTCTATGGATACCTCTGCTAAGGTCAACTCTAAGATCTTTCCGTAAGTCTTGCGGAAGGCTTGCATTTGGAGAGGTCCCATCAACCGCCCTAATTCCTTGATGCTGGTGGTATCTAGGTTTTTAACCTTGACTTGGCAAAACCTCTTGCCGGTTTGATTTGTCCCCATGCTTACTAAAGTGAGACAAAAAGCTGGTGCAAATCAAAACTCCGATATCTCATGAATGGAATGGATGAATGCATGAAGGAATGCATATGACATAGATGTAACCTAGGAATGCGGGGGCCCGAGGAATTGTCTCCTTCTTAGATACAACGTCTAGGGGTAGCAAAGTGCCCCAACGTACGTTTTTAAGAAGGCGACACGGACCCTCCGTTGGTTTGTTTACAGAGGGGATCAAGACAGAACCCATATGTGATGCATATGCAAAAGACGCAATGTGGGAATGTACATAGTATGACAATATTCACTGATCATAAGCAAAAGGGTATATGATACTTATGCATGGCAGTGTGAAAAATGGCACGCAGCGTGTTTGCTCCGTGCCCCTATTTAAGGGACCTATAAGGGAGAGAACTAACTAGGCATTTAGCGATAACCCCCCTAAGGTAGTCATATCTCTCTTGATGGTTTCTAGAGGTATTATCCTCTTTGAAGAACATATTGTAGCAGTAGGGACTACTAGCAACAATAAGTTTTCAAAGAGAAAAGCTCTAGATGAGGGTTCACTGTAATCAAGCAAGTCGGAGACCTAGCATGATCACAGATTCACCTCCACTCCTTATGTTCCCACGAACCTGGGTATAGGGCCCTTTTTCACTCACCATGTGTGCAAATAGTGTTGGTGTTTGTGTGCATCAAATGAATAAATATTTGCCTCATGCATACATTTTAAAACGCACTAAAAGCAATAAAGAGCTTATACACACAAGAACATAATGAAGGGAAACTAACAAAGGGATACGTCATGGTAAAACATTGCACAAAATTAAATGGCCTAACTCTCTAAAAACTGTCCCCAGTGGAGTTGCCAACTGTCGCAACCTACCCTTCGGCGGGAGGGCGACGCGAGACTCGCGGGATGCGTGTTCCACGAAAGGAATACGCGCGGAGTCGCCACCAACGTTTATTTGAGGAAAACGTCGGAAAAACCGGAAAAGACGCGATCTACGAACTTTTAAGTGAAAGGTTCGGGAGTTGTATTTACGCACGGGGAAGGTATTAGCACCCGACACATCCGTCCCAAGGGACGGCAGCCTTTGATCGAATGTGCAAACATGACTTTGATTTTTACGTTCCCTTTTATGTCCTTATATCCTTTATACCCTTTTTATATTTTTCCTTTTTTTTGGTCGACAAGGGTGTTTCCCTTTGCTCCTACGTATTCCTCAATTTGCGATGAGGAAATCAGACCTACGTAGTTCTTTCTTATCAAGTGATTCTTTTTTACTTAAGTGGTGATCATTTTAAGGCGTTGGACCTTAAAAATGATCCATTTTACTTAGTGAGAAATTGAAATGACAAACTTCAAAAGCCTATTTTTATGGACGAGCTTGACTAGGCGAGTTGATTTTAGCCTTAGTTTCACTTTAGTTATTAATCAATTCGATTAAGAATGAGAAATCCCAAAGAGAAAACGTCTGATTGATTTTCCGATTTATTTTGCTAAAACCTCCCTCTGCTTTTTTTGGTGATTCTTTTTTCGTAAAGTTACGGAAACTTACGAATTTCGTAACGATACTTGTTTTCTTTCCGTAATGTTACGGAACCTTGCGGATTACATAATCATCCCCTTTTTGACTTACGGAATGTTACGGAATCTCACTTAATTATGCAACGATGCTTCCATTTGATTTCCGGTGTGTCACGGAAACTTACGGATTGTGCATCAATATTTTTTTTGGTTTTCCGGCATGTCCTGGAATTTCACAAATTGCCTAATGATGGGTGCTAAGCACCTCACAAGGACCAAATAAAGGTCGCATGTCATCAAGCAAAGGTCCCCGGACGAAATTAGGGTATGACAATGGTGATTTAGAAGCGAAATGCTAACGTCCAAAATCTCATTTATGGTTATGAGAAAATTTCATCAGCATACTCTCCTTCCCCGGTAGACACATTGTTTTTCATCCGAAAAACATATGTTGCTCTGATCAGTTGGAAGTTTTGTCTCTTTACTAAAGCATGTTCGCATTTTAGTGAAGAAAACACTGAGACTATTTTAGTCTCACAGTTATCCAGAACTACGTAGGTCTGAGTTCCTCATTGAGGATACGTAGGAGCAAGAGCCTTGTTTTTGTCGGCCGCCCAACAATCTCTGTCATACTGACCCTGAGGTCGTGTGACATGCGGAGACAAATTATGGTCATTCTGCACACCTTTTCACCATTCGGAGACAATCGTGTCTGATGGCATGCAGAGACAAATTATGGTCATTCTGCGCCCCTTTGTCATCCAGAGGCGGCGAGCCCGATGACTTGCGGAGACAAATTATGGTCATTCTGCACACCTTTTCACCATTCGGAGACAATCGTGTCCGATGGCACGCAGAGACAAATTATGGTCATTCTGCGCCCTTTTGTCATCCAGAGGCGGCGAGCCCGATGACATGCGGAGACAAATTATGGTCATTTCGCACCTTTTGCCATCCAGATACGATCGTGCCCGATGGCACGCAGAGACAAATTATGGTCATTCTGTGCCTTGTGTCAACCGAGAGTAACGAATTCGGCAGTATCAGGATGATGTTGGTCGTTCGGTGCTGATCATTTTCAAAATTTTTGCAGGTTCCGCTGGTGGGGAGATTGACCGGCTGAATGGTGTTCCGCTCGAACGAAATTAGTGTCTTATCTTTACTTCCCTTTTATCTCCAATAAAAGACAAGTAAAGAGGGGCAACTGTCATACCCTAATTTCGTCTGGGGATCATCTATTTGTTGGGGTGCTACCCTTGCTTGACCACTTCGAGGTACTTGACACCCATCGTTAGGCAATCCGTGAAGTTCCGTGACATGTCGGGAGTTGAAAGGACGTGTTAAGGCGCAATCCGTAAAGTTCCGTAACATTCTGGAAGCCAAAAAAGGGATGATTGCGTAATCCATAAGGTTTCGTGACATTATGGAAAGAAAACAAGTATCGTAACGTAATTCGTAAAGTTTCGTAACATTATGGAAAAAGAATAAGCAAAAAAAGGGCAAGAGGGTGTATTTAGTAAACATGGGGGGTACAAATAGCAATCAGGCCCACTTGGGCCTTCCTGGATCTTCCAACAGAAGGCGGTGCCTTCCGGTGGAAGCAACCCAGCTCGCCTGGGCGAGCTGGGAGGCAACCACTACCTTATTTTCCCCTATAAATAGAGGGAGGAGGGCAGAACAAAAAGGTTCAACCCTTCTGGTATATGAGAATCACTTAAAATTAGTGAGAAAAATTATTTCCGTGAAGAAAATCCAAGCCGAGGCGCTTTCGTAACACTTCTGAGACGTTTCTGTGGGCGATTTGACGAATTTTTTCCACCGTTCTTTATCGTTCTTTGTCCGTTCTTCGTCGTTCTTCGGTCTTCAACCGGTAAGTTCCCAAAATCGAACTTTTCAATTCATTCTATGTGCCCTTAGTGGTCCCCATTTGTTTCGCATGTGTCGCAACCTACCCTTCGGCGGGAGGGCGACGCGTGACTCGCGGGATGCGTGTTCCACAAAAGGAATACGCGCGGAGTCGCCACCAACGTTTATTTGAGGAAAACGTCGGAAAAACCGGAAAAGACGCGATCTACGAACTTTTAAGTGAAAGGTTCGGGAGTTGTATTTACGCACGGGGAAGGTATTAGCACCCCACACATCCGTCCCAAGGGACGGCAGCCTTTGATCGAATGTGCAAACATGACTTTAATTTTTATGTTCCCTTTTTATGTCTTTATATCTTTTATACCCTTTTTATATTTTTCTCTTTTTGTGGTCGACAAGGGTGTTTCCCTTTGCTCCTACGTATTCCTCAATTGCGATGAGGAAATCAGACCTACGTAGTTCTTTCTTATCAAGTGATTCTTTTTTACTTTAAGAGGTGATCATTTTAAGGCGTTGGACCTTGAAAATGATCCATTTTACTTAGTGAGAAATTGAAATGACACACTTCAAAAACCTATTTTTGTGGACAAGCTTGACTAGGCGAGTTGATTTTAGCCTTAGTTTCACTTTAGTTATTAGTCAATTCGGTTAAGAATGAGAAATCCCAAAGAGAAAATGTCCTGTTGATTTTCCGCTTTATTTTACTAAAAGGTATATTTTTGTTATTATATTATTATTTTATCTCTTTTTTATTTCCAACGTGGTTACGGCACGACCGAACGGTCGGAATTCATTTTAACCGAAGTTAACGGATAATACAATTCAAACGTTCGGTGGAAATTTATTTTATTTTTAAGTTAAGCGAGAAATGACTTAAGTAAAATGGCTTAAGCACGTCAAAAGGGGGTATAAAAAGTAAATGAAACGAGAATAGAAATGCACGAAACACAATGTGGACCACTAGGGGTACATAGAATGAATCGAAAAGCTTGGTTCGAGGTACTTACCCGTTGAAGATCGAAGAACGATGAAGAACGAATGAAGAACGTCGAAGAACGGTCGAAACCTTTGCGAAATTCTTCACGGAAAACGTTACGGAAACGTTTCGGAAGCGCCTCGGCTTAGATTTTCTTCTCGGAAACAATTTTTCCCAGCAAATTCGAAAGAGAGAGAAGTGCCTAAGGGGCTGAACCCTTTTCCTTCTCACTTCCTCCCCTATTTATAGCAAAATACGGGAGATGGTTGCCGCCCAGCTCGCCCAGGCGAGCCAGGTTGCTTCCTCCAGAAGTAACAGCCTTCTGGAGGAATATTCTGGAGGGCCCAAGTGGGCCTGGGTGCTATTTGCACCCCCCCATTTTTACTAAGTACACCCCCCTTTGCTTTTTTTTTGGTGATTCTTTTTTCGTAAAGTTACGGAAACTTACAAATTTCGTAACGATACTTATTTTCTTTCCGTAATGTTACGGAACCTTGCGGATTGCATAATCATCCCCTTTTTGACTTACGGAATGTTACGGAACCTCACTTAATTATGCAACGATGCCTCCCTTTGATTTCCGGTGTGTCACGGAAACTTACGGATTGTGCATCAATATTTTTTGGTTTTCCGGCATGTCCTTGAATTTCACAAATTGCCTAATGATGGGTGCCAAGCACCTCACAAGGACCAAAGAAAAGTCGCATGTCATCAAGCAAAGGTCCCCGGACGAAATTAGGGTATGACAGTTGCCCCTCTTTGCTTGTCTTTTATTGGAGATAAAAGGAAAGTAAAGATAAGACACTAATTTCGTTCCTCTCGATTTGACGAGAGTCGCGGGTGACCATAAAATCTCCACATGCAAACGACTTGTTGTTCCCGAGGGAACAAAAGGTGCAGAAGACGACGTCAGTCTCTGCATGCCATCAAGCGTTCTGTCCTACAGATAGCAAAAGAATGTTTATACGGATAACCACTCGGGTATTTTCGCCCGTCAGCATGACTCAAAAGTCAGTATGACAGATCTTGTGAGTGCGGAAGATGATGTAAACCTCCGCGTGTCATCGGGCCCGCCGCCTCTGGATGACAAAGGGTGCAGAATGACCAAATTTTGTCTCTGCGCGCCATCGGACACGACTGTGTCTGAATGGCAAAGGGGTGCGGCATGACCAAATTTTGTCTCCGCATGTCATCGGGCCCGCCGCCTCTGGATGACAAAGGGTGCAGAATGACCATTTTTTGTCTCTGCGCGCCATCGGACATGGCTGTGTTTGAATGGCAAAGGGGTGCAGAATGACCAAATTTTGTCTCCGCGTGTCATCGGGCCCGCCGCCTCTGGATGACAAAGGGTGCAGAATGACCAATTTTTGTCTCTGCGCGCCATCGGACACGGCTGTGTCTGAATGGCAAAGGGGTGCGGAATGACCAAATTTTGTCTCCGCGTGTCATCGGGCCCGCCGCCTCTGGATGACAAAAGGTGCAGAATGACCAATTTTTGTCTCTGCGCGCCATCGGACACGGCTGTGTCTGAATGGCAAAGGGGTGCGGAATGACCAAATTGTGTCTCCGCGTGTCATCGGGCCCGCCGCCTCTGGATGACAAAGGGTGCAGAATGACCAATTTTTGTCTCTGCGCGCCATCGGACACGGCTGTGTCTGAATGGCAAAGGGGTGCGGAATGACCAAATTTTGTCTCCGCGTGTCATCGGGCCCGCCGCCTCTAGATGACAAAGGGTGCAGAATGACCAATTTTTGTCTCTGCGCGCCATCGGACACGGCTGTGTCTGAATGGCAAAGGGGTGCGGAATGACCAAATTTTGTCTCCGCGTGTCATCGGGCCCGCCGCCTCTGGATGACAAAGGGTGCAGAATGACCATTTTTTGTCTCTGCGCGCCATCGGACATGGCTGTGTCTGAATGGCAAAGGGGTGCGGAATGACCAAATTTTGTCTCCGCGTGTCATCGGGCCCGCCGCCTCTGGATGACAAAGGGTGCAGAATGACCAATTTTTGTCTCTGCGCGCCATCGGACACGGCTGTGTCTGAATGGCAAAGGGGTGCGGAATGACCAAATTTTGTCTCCGCGTGTCATCGGGCCCGCCGCCTCTGGATGACAAAAGGTGCAGAATGACCAATTTTTGTCTCTGCGCGCCATCGGACACGGCTGTGTCTGAATGGCAAAGGGGTGCGGAATGACCAAATTGTGTCTCCGCGTGTCATCGGGCCCGCCGCCTCTGGATGACAAAGGGTGCAGAATGACCAATTTTTGTCTCTGCGCGCCATCGGACACGGCTGTGTCTGAATGGCAAAGGGGTGCGGAATGACCAAATTTTGTCTCCGCGTGTCATCGGGCCCGCCGCCTCTGGATGACAAAGGGTGCAGAATGACCAATTTTTGTCTCTGCGCGCCATCGGACACGGCTGTGTCTGAATGGCAAAGGGGTGCGGAATGACCAAATTTTGTCTCCGCGTGTCATCGGGCCCGCCGCCTCTGGATGACAAAGGGTGCAGAATGACCAATTTTTGTCTCTGTGCGCCATCGGACACGGCTGTGTCTGAATGGCAAAAGGGGTGCGGAATGACCATAATTTGTCTCCGCATGTCATCGGGCCCGCCGCCTCTGGATGACAAATGGGTGCAGAATGACCATAATTTGTCTCTGCGTGCCATTGGACACGACTGTGTCTGAATGGCAAAAGGGGTGCGGAATGACCATAATTTGTCTCCGCGGGCTACCAGCTCTTGGGTCATGGTAACAAAAAGCGGTGTGGTCGACAAAAGCAAGGCTTTTGCTCCTACGTATCCTCAAATGAGGAACTCAGACCTACGTAGTTTTGGATAACTTGTGAGACTTGAAAAAGTCTCGGTGTTTTCTCCACTAAAATGCAAACATGCTTTAGCAAAGAGACAAATATTCCAACTGATTAGAGCAGCATGTGCTTTTTCGAGTGAAAAACAATGCGTCCACCGGGGAAGGAGAGTATGTTGATGAAACCCCCCATAACCATAAATGAGATTTTAGATGTTAGCATTTCGTTTCTAAATGACCATTTAGAGGAAACACTGGGTTCGACAAAAATAGAAGAAATCCACTCAAAGTGTATCAATCTCGCACAGGTAAGTGTTTTATCCTAATTCCGAACCATAGATATGTCACGACTTGACTTTGCGAATTATTTCCTATCAAATCAAAGATTACACGTGTGATCACGGATCAATAGGACTTCCCTTGGAAATGGGTTCTTTTGGTGGGTTTTTTTTTGGCTTTTGTGTGCTTTTGGCTTTTGATTTTTGGTTGGCTTTTTTCCTTTTCTGTTTTTGTTTAGTGCGGGGCGAAAAAGTCGCTAGCGCACAGGATTTTGGTTGGTAATCAAAGGGAGAAGACCACTTTTAGGTCATGGTTTCCTTTTCTTTCTTTTCGTTCATTTGGTGACAATTCTGTATTGTTCTGATATTGTCCGGTCCAAAGACCTTTCTGCACATTTCTTCTGTTTTCTTTCGATCCTTGATCAGGAGCTTTCTTTCTTTCTCCCATTCTTTGATTGGGAATTTCTTTCTTTTCTTTTTGCTTTCTCCCACTCTTTGATTGGGAATTTTCCTTCTTTTCTTTTTTTGCTTTCTCTTTGATTGGAAATTTTCCTTCTTTCCCTTTTTTTTTGCTTTCGAGGGTAAGGATTGACATTCTCACCCTGGGTCAAGGTTTATGGTGAGTCAGGATTTTGGCTCAAGACTTGTGGAATGGCTAGACATGATACATGTCAGGGTTTGGTTTGGTTCAAGGATAAAAGGGATGCCCCACATTATTTCCATGACACAAATGCAAAAATGATGATTTGGAAATTTTATGCAAAACTGGTCATGCATGCACCTATGTGGACACTCAAGTGTCAAATTTTTATGGTAATGTGATGCTAGGGCTCAGGATTCATTTCCTCTATTTTAAATCAACTCAATGTTTCCAAAATATGTTCCTTTATCAATTTGTGCATTCATCCGAGTCCATTTCGGGCGTCCGGGGAAATTTCACAGCATTCACCCTTCAGGTGTAGACACATTTTCCAAAAATTGGTTATGATCAACGAATTTTTTTTAAATAAAAGTTGGAAATCATCTTTTTTCAAAAGCATGTTGGTTTTTCAGCTAGACAACTTATTTTTCTTTTTTCTCTTTTTCTTGTTTTATTTTTTTTTCATTTGTTCATTTCTTTTTCTCGTTTGTTTTTTTTCCCCCTTTTTTTCATGAGGTATTTTGCTACCTAAACATGTGTATATTTTTGTGAGGTATTTTTGCTATATACATGCATATCCAAGGTATCTTGCTACCTAAACATACATATATATATTTTGTGAGGTATCTTTTGCTATATACATGCATATCCAAGGTATCTTGCTACCTAAACATACATATATATATTTTGTGAGGTAGCTGTTATATACATGCATATCCAAGGTATCTTGCTACCTAAACATACATATATATATTTTGTGAGGTAGCTGTTATATACATGTATATCCAAGGTATCTTGCTACCTAAACATACATACCTATATTTTGTGAGGTATGACTACCTTCCGAGTTTGTGCTCGTTTTATTTAAATTATTAGGATCATGAGCAACTAGGTGTGTCCCAATATGACTTGAGAAACAAAAGGTGATCAAATAGCAAGCAGAAATTTAAAAGTTACTAGGTTGCCTCCTAGTAGCGCTTCTTTAACGTCTTGAGCTGGACGCCTAATGATTTATCGGTCATGGACCTAGTACTTTGCTTACCTTTGGCTTTGGACTTGGTCGCCTATTGGTCGGCCATGTGTCGTAGGCAACGCTCTAACCTTTTTATGGATGAGCTGAGGTGAACTCTAGAGGTGGTGGCGGTGTGTCTATTGCCCGCTACCGGCCATCCCAATGCTGATGTGGTGTTTCGCCCTGCGCCTGCCTGGGGGCGCAGTACTTCTTGATGAAAGCTTGATTGGTAGAGGGCCTGAGGACCTTGCTAGGGGTGACAAGCACTCCCTTGAACTGACAGAGACCCGTATTTAGGGCTGGCAACTCCAAGACCCTGTTGGCCTTCTTCGGGTCCACTAGGTGTCTTTTGGGCATGATCCCTGCAAACAATAGATGACATTAAAAATCAGTTGGGGGAGGTGCATACTTACCTATGCCACGATGGCATGAGCTTGTTGGGGAGACGGGCGCCCTATAGGGCCGACAGAGGCCCGTAACCAGAGCTGGAAACCCCAGGGCCCTGTTGGACTTCTTCAGGTCCACTGGGTGTCTTTGTGGGTGCGATCCCTGCAAACAATAGATGGTATCAGAAATCAGTTGAACCATATGCATACTTACCCATGTTGGGACGACACAGACCAACTGATACTTTTGCAGGGGGAGATTGGCATTGCGGTCGCTGGGCAGAATGTTGCTAAGTAGCAATGTCATCTATATCTGTGTAAGAGTGGTCATGTTGGTGCGCATGATCCGCACTCATCTCTTTGCAGCGGCACGGGTGAAATCTTGCCCCGGTATGCATAGTAGCTGTGTGATAGCCTCCCTCTCTGGTTGTGCTCGCACAGTTGGCCCTCCTCCAATATCAGGGGGTGGCCTAGGAACCGTTAAAAGGAAACTACTGACCCCTTAACCGGGAGTGCAAGTCTCAGTTAAGCATTTAAGGGCAGAGGACCTTAAATTCTCTTAAGGTATGGATGTGGAGCACACTGAAAATGAGGACATGTAGCCCTCTAAAGGTGAGGGCGTGCAGCCCTCTCAAGGCGAGGATGTGTAGTCCTCTGGAGGTGAGGGCGTGCAGCCCTCTGATGGCGAGGACGTGTAGTCCTCTCAAGGTGAGGGCGTGTAGCCCTCTGTTGGCGAGGACGTGCAGTCCTTTCAAGGTGAGGGCGTGCAGCCCTCTGTTGGCGAGGACGTGTAGTCCTCTAAAGGCAAGGACGTGTAGTCCTCTGACGGTGAGGGTAACTAGTACCCAAGGTGAGGGCGTGTAGCCCTACGAAGGTGAGGGCGTGTAGCCCTACGAAGGCGAGGACGTGTAGTCCTCTAAAGGTGAGGGCGTGTAGCCCTACGAAGGTGAGGACATGCAGTCCTCTGATGGCGAGGGCGTGTAGCCCTCTGAAGGTGAGGACGTGTAGTCCTCTGAAGGTGAGGGTAACTAGTACCCAAGGCGAGGGCGGGTAGCCCTTTGAAGGTGAGGGCGTGTAGCTCTACAAAGGTGAAGGTACATGACCCTTTGACGACGAGGACGTGTAGTCCTCTGAAGTTGAAGGTACATGACCCTTTGAAGGCGAGGACGTGTAGTCCTCTGAAGGTGAAGGTACATGACCCTTTGAAGGCGAGGACGTGTAGTCCTCTGAAGGCGAGGACGTGTACTCCTCTGAAGGCGAGGACGTGTAGTCCTCTGAAGGTGAGGGCGTGCAGCCCTCTGTTGGCGAGGACGTGTAGTCCTCCAAAGGTGAGGGCGTGTAGCCCTACGAAGGTGAGGACATGCAGTCCTCTGATGGCGAGGGCGTGTAGCCCTCTGAAGGTGAGGACATGCAGTCCTCTGATGGCAAGGGCGTGTAGCCCTTTGAAGGTGAGGACGTGTGGTCCTCTAAAGGTGAGGGCGTGTAGCCCTACAAAGGTGAGGACATGCAGTCCTCTGAAGGTGAGGACATGTAGTCCTCTGATGGCGAGGGCGTGTAGCCCTCTGAAGGTGAGGACATGCAGTCCTCTGATGGCGAGCCAATAGGTACAAGTACTAAAGGACTTTAACCTTACAAGAAAGCAAGAGGTTGACTCTTTGAGAGGGCCTCTCATCTATTCACTTATTACCTAATATGAACATGATGATTTTTTGGGGATGCAAATGTATGCAACCTTCATCATGAAATGCAGTAAATGCAGGCTTTGTATGCAATAATGCAATGTTATGGAAAATTGTACAATGTTCATGACATTCTTTCCCTATTTTGTGATTTTGATTTTGATTTGATTTTTTTTTTTTTGGAATACACAAATTGACTGTCTTTTTGAAAGAGGTGATAGTCCATGCAACCTTATCCTATCTTTTGCAAATCTCTCCGAGAACTCCCTCAGAGTGTGTGTTTTGTTTGATTTAGTCATTTGACCATTTTGGAGTGACGGCAATGGAGTCGTTCAATGTTTAATCAATCCATTGAAATCCTAGGGTTTGTCCCCCTTTTTTTGTTGAAAACATCAATGGGTGAGAACTTTTGATCGGCCCCTATGTTCACTTGAGGCTCATGCACGGTGCCCCTCATTGCCCCAGTGTAAGGCTTTGAGGTACCAATCGTTGTCTTTCGTCATGACCTTGTAGGAGGGAACCTATTGGGTGAGAACTTCTAATCTGCCCCTAGGTTCACTTGAGGCTCATGCACGATGCCCCTCATTGCCCCAGTGTAAGGCTTTGAGGTACCAATCGTTGTCTTGTTTTCATAGCCTCGTAGTGAGGAAGAATGAAAGAAGGAGTTGATTCTTGCAAAAAGAATTTTCCAAGGACGAGAAATAGTTGAAGGATTTTTCAGTTGATGGATTTAAGTGAAATGACTCCTATGTAGAAGCAAGATGTTTTGATGTCTTGATGATGCTAAAGGATCAAGTGCTTCTAAGTTTTATTCAAGACAAGAATCCAAGAAAGTCAAGATATATGATCAAGTTTGATCTCTTATAATCTTTAGGAAGAAGTTTCCAAATTGAAAACAAACAAAAGGTTTGACCAAAGAATTCTATCATTTCAAATTGAGATTTGCTCTCTGGTAATCGATTACCAGCAGCTGAAAATGTTTATAACAGCCACTAGAAATTTGAATTCAAAATTTATAATGTGTAATTGATTACCATAGGGGATTTTCAGAAAATAATTGCCAAGAGTCACACCTATTCAAATTTTTTATGAATGACCATCAAAGGTGACTTGGAAACACGAACTTAAAGGGAGTTTTCATTGCCCAAAAAGTTTTATCCTCTCAAAAGATTAAGAGTTTTTCTGAACTGAAATGTTTTATCCTCTCAAAAGATCCCTTGGTCAACCACTTGCATATTCAATAAGGAATTTTGATTGATCTTCATTGTACAATCTATCTCTTTTAAGATAGATCTCTTCTTCTCATCTTCTTATTTCTGAAAAGGGATTAAGAGACCGTGGGTCTCTTGTTGTAGGGGATTCCAGAACACAAGGGAAGGGTTGTCCCTGTGTTCATTGTTAATCCGAAAAGAGAGTGAAAATTTAATTGGGGAATAATCTTTGTATCTTAATTCAACCCCCCCCCCCTTCTTAAGATAATTGAGGCCATTTGTCCAACATCCTATTCTTGATAACTCACTTCTCTCCAAAAAGACAAACTTTCCGGAATGAGGTCACATGAACATCTTGAAAACACAGTCAATCAAATGCTTTTTTTTTTCTTTTTCTTTTTGAACCCCTTTTTTTAATTTTTATTTTTATTTTGAAATTTATTTGTTTTGAACTTTACATGTTGTTTTACGGCAACCCCACCAACGTGCAAGATGAGTAATCTCTAATTGAACGGTCTTGGAAAACTCAGGAGCACAGGTCGCTTGAGCAAACTGACCAATGGCTTGTACTTGAAAATCCTGATGAGTCATTAGAGACATCTAACAACAACTTTCAAAATTGCCCCATGTGTGGCATCTCTTGTCAATGTCAGGGTTTACACGCGATTCTCCTCAAATTTCAGCCAGCCCGCATCAATTAGACCTTGCACCTTACGCTTGAGGGTCATACAGTGCTCAATGGAATGCCCCAGGGCTCCTCCACGATATGCACATGTTGCGTTCGAGTCGTATCCTCAGAAAAATGGGGGTTTGAGGGAACCTAGCAGGGGTTATGGATACCATTGCATTATCAAGTAGATATGGGAGCAAGTTAGCATATGACACCAGAATTTGGGGTGAATCCTACAGGCTTTTCGCTGCAAAATTCATTTCTTGGTTGGTGTTTTTTAGTTTGTGCTAAAGGTGGTCTTCGTCATTGGAAGTGCGGTAGACAGGCTTTGTGGTTGATTTAGGGATGGCCTTTGTGGATAACTGGGTGGTGTATAAGGAGGAGGTTTGTTATTGACTGAGTAATGACATTGTTGGGTTTGGTGGGAAACTTGGCTGTATAGGAATGGCAGTCACAGCATGGGTTTCTCCCTCTTTCTCACCCTCTTCATTTGCCCCAGTTTTCTCAGTCGTCCTAGTAGGATGATCAAATTTGCCTCTTTTCGGACCCACATCGATCCTTTCACTGGCGAAGACCAAATCCGCAAAGCTTTGAGGGTGCGCAGCCCACCATCTTTTCATAGTAGAGTACCGATAATGTGTCTACCATCACGATTATCATCTCCCTTTTTGCACATGTTCTGTAGTTGCATCCTATCCGGAACCATATCAGAATAGTACTGATACTGCCTAACGAAGGCAACCATTAGGTCCTTCCAAGTATGGACTCGGGAAGGTTCCAAGTTAGTGTACCAGGTAACAGCTACCCCAGTAAGACTTTCTTGGAAGAAATGTATTAGCAGTTCCTCATCTTTGCGTATGCCCTTATCTTCCGACAATACATCTTTGGATGGTTCTAGGGGCAAGTAGTCCCCTTGTACTTGTCAAAGTCCAGCACCTTGAACTTGGGAGGGGTGATGATATTGGGTACTAGGAACAACTCTTCTAGGTTAGCAAAGGCATAATCTTCACCTCCTTTAATGGCCCTAAGCCTTTCCTCTTTCCCATTTCTGCCATAGCATGAGGGTTTTTTAACCGCTGTGGAATGTGAGGGTTGTGGTTGTGGATGATACTGAGGGCCCTCCAAAGTGTTTTGCAGGGGTATACCACCAATTGCTTGCCCTTCAGCGGAATATCCGAGGCAAGGCTCGAAGTCGGCTAGATTGTGGTGGGGAATTTCATGTGCCTCCCCCATGGGTTGAGAGACATTTCAATGAGTATGGGAGCGGAGTTATTGACATCCTCATTGGGAATGTATGCCACATTGGGTGGTGTATAGTTGGGAGGCCAGCCATATGGTGGGAAGGCATGCTTGTTTTGAATTTGCGCATAATGGGGGGCCGCCCGTACTTCCCAAATCTTTGCCTACCATTTGCTCTTTCATGGCCTCCATGCCGGCCTTCATCTGCTCTTGCACCTTCTCTACTTCACCCATTATTTTAGTTCTAGCACGGGTTTGGTAAGCCGCACTGACCACCACTATCTCCTTTATGCTCATCATGGCCTCTACCATTGTGGCCATTTTCTCTTTCAAGGCCTCCGGGTCGGCCTTCATCTGCTCTTACACCTTCTCTATTTCATCCATTACTCTAGCTCTAGCACAGGTTCGATAAGGGCACCGTAAAGCATGTGTTTTTTTCTTTTTTATAACAATGATTAAGTTCATTTTATTTTATTTTATTTTATTTTTCAAGGAAAGAATGCAATGAGCAATGCAACCAATGAAAAGCATGGATGTATGCGAATGATGTACAGTTGAAGTATTGCGAATTTTTACGCAGGATATGGGGTTGAATCAATTTAGATTTTCAACATGGTCCATGACATCTTTGTCAAGGTGAAACGGGAAGTAACAAGGACATCAACAATCCTAAATATGTTTGGCAGTAGACGAAGCAGTGATGTGACTCGATTCATCTTTTGCCCCAATTTTGCAAGATGGTTACTTCCATATTTCAACTTGACTTGATGAACCTTTTTGTAAAAGCATGAGCTTGGTTCAACCCTATAATCCAAGGAATGGCAATTCTGATCGCCAATACTTCAACAACATCTCATAGGGATGAATGACTCGGGCATACTTTAAGCTTATGCACGGAAAATGTAATTATGAAATTGAGATGCCTGAAGAAACACCATTTCCTAGTTAACCATGCATTAGGTACCATGTTCAATTATTTTTTTTTGTTGTTGTGTGTTTTTTTCTTTTAGAAATGGGTTTATGATCCCAACATGGTTGGCTCATGGTGCCTAACACATGCAACTAAGAATGTAGTGTGAAGTTTCACGCTTCCCCTTTTTTGTTTTTGTTTTGTGGAGGAAAACGCAAGGATGAGCAAACATGAAAACAAATGGTATGCAATTTTGCAGATCAAAAAGTTTTTTGAACGCATATGCATGATGATGCCATGACTCATGCAAAATGTGAGGCTGGAATATGATAACGGACAAATGCAGGAACGATATGTTCATTATGATGTTATGAAGAGATGCTTATGCGATGCATGATATGAACGCATTTACAGACACGAGAGCCCGGAAAATTATCTCTTCTTACTTGCGCATTTGGGGGCGCAGTGCCCCATGTGTATAATTAAGAAGGTGATATGGACCTTCCGGCTTCCCGTGACAAAGGACGAGACCAACACACAATGCATGCTAGAGATAAAATGCGGGAGTGACTTGATTCGCACTGATTTTTGGAGTAAAAACGTGGGATAAACTCATTTTATTCAAAAAGTTATAACTCGTCAAGATCTGAGCAACAATACAAACTTCCTAGCGGTTTCTAATCATATGGTCCATTAAGTCTATCATATGCTGACAATAGCTGAGAAGTCCGTGGATCTCCTTGGGGGCAGAGTAGGTGTCCGCCATTGCTTTGGCCTTGGCTAGCAATCGGGGAAGTTCTTGACTCCTGTTCAAAGTAAGAGCAAATCGGTCCATCCTCATTGTTGCCTCTTGGTGCAATGAATCAATTACCCTTTCCTTTGCTTCCCTTTCTGCTGATATCTTGGCGTACTCATCCTCTAGCCTTTGCTCGTGAGTCGCCGCTAGATTTAGCTTCTCTTCGCACTCATAGATGATGGCCCACATATTCCCTTCAGTCTCACTTTAACTGTTGGGACAAATTTCTTTTCGACCTAAGGCAAGCCTTTAGCTCGTCCTTCCAGATCATGCCTTTGACCCGTGATGATTCCTTTCACCTCTTCGGAGTTTGAGCTCACTATTGCTGCCCTATAAAGCCCCTCAAAACTTGTTTTGGTCGTGTTCTTCCTTTCGGGCCTTCTTGGTTTCTCGTTCCAAGGCTTCAGCGGTGGCCATATTGACATCCCTTAGTTCATCATACTCTCTTCAGACTTTGATGGCTATGGACTTGACCTTCTCTTTGACTACCCAGGCTCTTTCAAGCTCTGCCTTTAGGGCTTGTACCTCATCACTTTCTTTCGAAGCTTTAACCTCATCGTCTCTCACAGTCTTTAGATTTGGGAGCCAATCCAATCCTTGTGTTCGGACTCTCAGCCACTTATGATAGCCACTGTCGCAACCTACCCTTCGGCGGGAGGGCGACGCGTGACTCGCGGGATGCGTGTTCCACGAAAGGAATACGCGCGGAGTCGCCACCAACGTTTATTTGAGGAAAACATCGGAAAAACCGAGAAAGACGCGATCTACGAACTTTTTAAGTGAAAGGTTCGGGAGTTGTATTTACGCACGGGGAAGGTATTAGCACCCCACACGTCCGTCCCAAGGGACGACAGCTTTTAATCGAATGTGCAAACATGACTTTGATTTTTATGTTCCCTTTTATGTCCTTATATCCTTTATACCCTTTATATATTTTTTTTCTTTTTTGTGGTCGACCAGGGTGTTTCCCTTTGCTCCTACGTATTCCTCAATTTGGGATGAGAAAATCAGACCTACGTAGTTCTTTCTTATCAAGTGATTCTTTTTTACTTATGTGGTGATCATTTTAAGGCGTTGGACCTTAAAAATGATCCATTTTACTTAGTGAGAAATTGAAATGACAAACTTCAAAAGCCTATTTTTATGGACGAGCTTGACTAGGCGAGTTGATTTTAGCCTTAGTTTCACTTTAGTTATTAATCAATTCGATTAAGAATGAGAGATCCCAAAGAGAAAACGTCCGATTGATTTTCCGCTTTATTTTGCTAAAAGATTTTTTTTTATTATTATATTATTTTTTACCTCCTTTTTTTGATTTCCAACGTGGTTACGGCACGACCGAACGGTCGGAATTTACTTTAACCGAAGTTAACGGATAATACAATTCAAACGTTCGATGGAAATTTATTTTATTTTTAAGTTAAGCGAGAAATGACTTAAGTAAAATGGCTTAAGCACGTCAAGAGGGGGTATAAAAAGTAAACAAAACGAGAATAAAAATGCACGAAACACAATGTGGACCACTAGGGGTACATAGAATGAATCGAAAAGCTTGGTTCGAGGTACTTACCCGTTGAAGATCGAAGAACGATGAAGAACGAATGAAGAACGTCGAAGAACGGTCGAAACCTTCGCGAAATTCTTCACGGAAAACGTTACGGAAACGTTTCGGAAGCGCATCGGCTTAGATTTTCTTCACGGAAACAATTTTTCCAAGCAAATTTGAAAGAGAGAGAAGTGCCTAAGGGGCTGAACCCTTTTCTTCTTCACTTCCTCCCCTATTTATAGCAAAATAGGGGAGGTGGTTGCCGCCCAGCTCGCCCAGGCGAGCCAGGTTGCTTCCTCCAGAAGCAACAGCCTTTTGGAGGAATATTCTGGAGGGCCCAAGTGGGCCTGGGTGCTATTTGCACCCCCATTTTTACTAAGTACACCCCCTTTGCTTTTTTTTGGTGATTCTTTTTTCGTAAAATTACGGAAACTTACGAATCTCGTAACGATACTTGTTTTCTTTCCGTAATGTTACGGAACCTGCGGATTACATAATCATCCCCTTTTTGACTTACGGAATGTTACGGAACCTCACTTAATTATGCAACGATGCTTCCATTTGATTTCCGGTGTGTCACGGAAACTTACGGATTGTGCATCAATATTTTTTTTGGTTTTTCGGCATGTCCTGGAATTTCACAAATTGCCTAATGATGGGTGCCAAGCACCTCACAAGGACCAAAGAAAGGTCGCATGTCATCAAGCAAAGGTCCCCGGACGAAATTAGGGTATGACAGTTGCCCCTCTTTACTTGTCTTTTATTGGAGATAAAAGGAAAGTAAAGATAAGACACTAATTTCGTTCCTCTTGATTTGACAAGAGTCGCTGGTGACCATAAAATCTCCACATGCAAATGACTTGTTGTTCCCGGAATTTCTCAAATTGCCTAATGATGGGTGCCAAGCACCTCACAAGGACCAAAGAAAGGTCGCATGCCATCAAGCAAAGGTCCCTGGACGAAAATTAGTGTATGACACTAATTTCGCTCCTCTCGGTTGACGAGAGTCGCGGGTGACCATGACTTGTCGTTCCCGGAATTTCACAAATTGCCTAATGATGGGTGCCAAGCACCTCACTAGGACCAAAGAAAGGTCGCATGTCATCAAGCAAAGGTCCCCGGACGAAAATTAGTGTATGACACTAATTTCGCTCCTCCCGGTTGAGAGTCGCGGGTGACCATAAAATTTCCGCATGTAAATGACTTGTTGTTCCCAGAGGAACAAAAGGTGCAGAAGACTATGTCAGTCTCTGCATGCTATCAAGCGTTCTGTCTTACAGATAGCAAAAGAATGTTTATACGGATAACCACTCGGGTATTTTTGCGTATCATCGGGCCTGCCGCCTCTGGATGACACAAGGGTGCGGATAACCGTAAGGTATCTCCGCGTATCATCGGGCCCGCCGCCTCTGGATGACACAAGGGTGCAGAATGACCAAATTTTGTCTCTGCGTGTCATCGGGCCCGCCGCCTCTGGATCACAAAAGGGTGCGGATAACCGTAAGGTATCTCCGCATATCATCGGGCCCGCCGCCTCTGGATGACACAAGGGTGAGGATAACCGTAAGGTATCTCCGCGTATCATCGGGCCCGCCGCCTCTGGATGACACAAGGGTGCAGAATGACCAAATTTTGTCTCTGCTTGTCATCGGGCCCGCCGCCTCTGGATGACAAAAGGGTGCGGATAACCGTAAGGTATCTCCGTGTATCATCGGGCCCGCCGCCTCTGGATGACACAAGGGTGCGGATAACCGTAAGGTATCTCCGCGTATCATCGGGCCCGCCGCCTCTGGATGACACAAGGGTGCAGAATGACCAAATTTTGTCTCTGCGTGTCATCGGGCCCGCCGCCTCTGGATCACAAAAGGGTGCGGATAACCGTAAGGTATCTCCGCATATCATCGGGCCCGCCGCCTCTGGATGACACAAGGGTGAGGATAACCGTAAGGTATCTCCGCGTATCATCGGGCCCGCCGCCTCTGGATGACACAAGGGTGCAGAATGACCAAATTTTGTCTCTGCTTGTCATCGGGCCCGCCGCCTCTGGATGACAAAAGGGTGCGGATAACCGTAAGGTATCTCCGTGTATCATCGGGCCCGCCGCCTCTGGATGACACAAGGGTGCGGATAACCGTAAGGTATCTCCGCGTATCATCGGGCCCGCCGCCTCTGGATGACACAAGGGTGCAGAATGACCAAATTTTGTCTCTGCTTGTCATCGGGCCCGCCGCCTCTGGATGACAAAAGGGTGCGGATAACCGTAAGGTATCTCCGCGTATCATCGGGCCCGCCGCCTCTGGATGACACAAGGGTGCGGATAACCATAAGGTATCTCCGCGTATCATCGGGCCCGCCGCCTCTGGATGACACAAGGGTGCAGAATGACCAAATTTTGTCTCTGCTTGTCATCGGGCCCGCCGCCTCTGGATGACAAAAGGGTGCGGATAACCGTAAGGTATCTCCGCGTATCATCGGGCCCGCCGCCTCTGGATGACACAAGGGTGCGGATAACCGTAAGGTATCTCCGCGTATCATCGGGCCCGCCGCCTCTGGATGACACAAGGGTGCAGAATGACCAAATTTTGTCTCTGCTTGTCATCGGGCCCGCCGCCTCTGGATGACAAAAGGGTGCGGATAACCGTAAGGTATCTCCGTGTATCATCGGGCCCGCCGCCTCTGGATGACACAAGGGTGCGGATAACCGTAAGGTATCTCCGGGTATCATCGGGCCCGCCACCTCTGGATGACACAAGGGTGCATGTCACATGACCTCAGGGTCAGTATGACAAAGATTATGGGGCGGCCGACAAAAGCAAGGCTCTTGCTCCTACGTATCCTCCAATGAGGAACTCAGACCTACGTAGTTCTAGATAATTTGTGAGACTTGAAAAGTCTCCATCGGAAAATGCTGACATCTCCGGAAAGGGCGTAGATGACCATATTGGCCTCTGCTCGTCAATCACACTTGGGGTGACTGAATGACGAGGTGCGGATAACCGTAAGGTGTCTCCGCGGGCTACCAGCTCTTGGGTCATGGCAACAAAAGGCGGTGTGGTCGACAAAAGCGAGGCTCTTGCTCCTACGTATCCTCCAATGAGGAACTCAGACCTACGTAGTTCTGGATAACTTGTGAGACTTGAAAAAGTCTCGGTGTTTTCTTCGCTAAAATGCAAACATGCTAAGTAAAGAGATAAATATTCCCACTGATTAGAGCAGCATACGCTTTTTTGAGTGAAAAACAATGCGTTTACCGGGGAAGGAGGGTCTGCTGATGAAATCCCCCATAACCTTAACTGAGATTTTGGATGTTAGCATTTCGTTTCTAAATGAACATTTAGAGGAAACACTGGGTTCGACAAAATAGAAGAAAATCACTCAAAGTGTATCAATCTCGCACAGGTAAGTGTTTCATCCTAATTCCGAACCATAGATATGTCATGACTTGACTTTGCAAATTATTTCCTATCAAATCAAAAATTACATGCGTGATCATGGATCAATAGGCTTCCCTTGGGAATGGGTTTTCTTGATGGGTTTTTCGGCTTTTGTGTGTTTTTTGGCTTTTGATTTTTTTGTTGGCTTTTTCTTTTTTTGTTTTTGTTTAGTGCGGGGCGAAAAAGTCGCTAGCGCACGGGATTTTGGTTGGTAATCAAAGGGAGAAGACCATTTTAGGTCGTGGTTTCCTTTCCTTCTTTTTGTTCATTTGGTGATAATTCTGTATTGTTCAGATATTGTCCGGTCCAAAGACCTTTCTGCACATTTCTTCTGTTTTCTTTCGATCCCTGATCAGGAGCTTTCTTTCCTTCTTCTTCTTCCTTTTTTACTTTCTCCCATTCTTTGATTGGGAATTTTCTTTCTTTTCTTTTTGCTTTCTCCCACTCTTTGATTGGGAATTTTCCTTCTTTTCTTTTTTTGCTTTCTCTTTGATTGGAAATCTTCCTTCTTTCCTTTTCTTTGATTGGAAATTTCCCTTCTATTCTTTTCGCTTCCGAGGGTAAGGATTGACATTCTCACCCTGGGTCAAGGTTTATGGTGAGTCAGGATTTTGGCTCAAAGCTTGTAGAATGGCTAGACATGATACATGTCAGGGCTTGGTTTGGTTCAAGGATAAAAGGGATGCCCCACATTATTTCCATGACACAAATGCAAAAATGATGATTTGGAAATTTTATGCAAAACTGGTCATGCATGCACCTATGCGGACGCTCAAGTGTCAAATTTTTATGGTCATGTGATGCTAGGGCTTAGGATTCATTTCCTCTATTTTAAATCAACCCAATGTTTCCAAAATATGTTCTTTTATCAATTTGTGCATTCATCCGAGTCCATTTCGGGCGTCCGGGGAAATTTTCACAGCATTCACCCTTCAGGTGTAGACACGTTTTTTTCTTCAAAAATCGGTTATGATCAATGAATTTTTTTTTCAAAGAAAAGTTGGAAATCATCTCTTTTCAAAAGCATGTCGGTTTTTTAGCTAGACAACTTATTTCCTCTTTTTCCACCTTTTTCCTTACTTGCTTTCTTTTTTCCTTATTTGCTCTCTTTTTCTTTACTTGCTCTCTTCTTTTCCCTTTTGTTCTCTTTTCCATTTCATTCATTTCATTTTTTTTTTCTTTTCTATTTTTATTTTTATCATGATTTTTGTTTATTTTACATATATATTTTTTGGACGATGTTCCTAAACGAAGAACTCTACACGGTTCCAGAATTTCAAACATCATCGATAGTAATGATATATAAACACTAACGCAACAATCAAAAAAATGTATGCGCTGTACAAATGACAATCGAAACAACAAAAACAAACATTAGTCTCTCAAGTCAAAACAATAACATAGAATAAAAATGATAATGGAAATATGAAAGAAAACATGAATCTGGGGATCTCCCAGTCACGTATCTCCACTCCCTCCCAAGAAGTCAAGCAAATCAGCCATCTCCTCATCCTCCTAGGCCTCTTCTCCATCGCCGGGAGCTTCTGGGGGCGCCTCTCCCGCTTGGGCCTCGGGCCAATCTCCGGGCCATGCAACCTCTGCCCTGAACTGGTCTGGAGTAGGGCATGAAAAAGAAGCGAAGCCCTGGCTCTGCATGCTGAGGCTCATCTGGTACAGACAATCATGGGTCTGTATATGTGCTCGGTGGTTGGCCGCCTGTTGGCGAACCAAATGCCGTAAATACTGCTCCATGTCAAATGCCCCAGCCTGGCCAGCCTGATGAGGTGGTGGTGGCGCGCCTGCGGCCTGTGGAGCATCACCCTGAGCCTGTCTCTGGGTACAGTACTTCTCAATAAAAGCCCGGGTGATGGGCGGCCGAATTACCTTGGTAGGTGCAACGGGGACTCTGAATGACTGGCAGAGTCCTGTGATCAGCGAGGGAAATCCCAGGGCCCTGTTGGACTTATCTGGGTCCAAAGGATGCCTAGTAGGCGCCATACCTGCAAAAATATAGATGGCATCAGCGATTAACTGAGCCACATGGATGCTCATTCGCGTCAGGATGGCGTACACCAGCTGACACTTCGGCAGGGGGAGGTCAGAATTATGATCGCTGGGCAGGATGTTGCTGAGGAGCAACGTCATCCAGATCTGGGTCAGAGTGGTCATGTTAGTGCGCATGATTCGCACTCGCCTCCCTGCAGCAGTCCGGGCAAAATCCTGCCCCGGTATACATAGCAGCTGGGCGATGGACTCCTCATCGAACCCATCAGACCGGTTCCTCCTCTGGCCATACTCACATTCCTGGCCCTCTTCCAACACCAACGGATATCCTAGGAGTTGGCCGATAGCGTCGGCATCAAACGGGATCCACTGACCCTTTACCCAGGATCTCATGTCATGCACGCCCTCCTCTGTTGGCCAAGCATTGGCATAAAACTCAAGGACTATTTCTGGATCAAACTTGGCCATGGGAGTAACCAGTGATGCCCACCGCCGGCGCCCTATTTCCTCCTGGAAATCAGTATACTCGTCGTCCCTGAGCTGGACGCGTCGCTCCCGGAGAAACGACCATCCCTTGATGGCCTCGAAGCGCTGCTGGTGTACAGCGCTCCTAAAGCGGTGACTGTCATACTCCGGAGCGGAACTAGTTCCTTCGGCTGCCTTGTCCTTCCTGGACCTCTTTGAGGCAAGCTTCCTCGGGGCCATTTCCTGCGAAGGCAAACATTTGGAAAGTTAGTTTTACCAGTGGGGCGCTACTCTTAAAACAAAAATGGCATACAACCTCCTCCCATAAATACAAACATCAATGTAAATTTAGAGCAAGCTTATGCGCATATTTCCTTACGAACGTTCACTTGCACAAGACATTCTATTAACTAAGAAAAATGCACCCATATACAATCAAGGCAGCTTCGTTACCTAGATTATTTACATGTACTTCCAAGGTGTATTTGTTACTTACATCACACACATTTCTTTTGCTAAATTCACATACATGCATACTCTAAGCACTTTGGCTATCGAAAATTGCATACGTGCACATCCTGGTATTTCTAATACCTATACATACACAAACTTTATGATAAACCTTGACTATCTACACAATAAGGTGTTACATTTCATGCTTCTTTTTTTCAAGTTTTTTTTTTTTTTTACTACCTAAAGCCGCATGCAAACTCAAGTATATTTTCTTTTGCTCACTAAAATTGTATTCAAAAAAAGTTATTTTTGTAATGTATTTCATGCAACATATTTATAGATTTTTGTGAGACATTTTGATTACCAAAAATCCTATGGACATACATCCAAGTATTTTGCTATCATACCCAAAGTGTAAATTGCCAAAGGTATTTTGCTACCTATTCTAAACCTACACATTCATGACGAGCAAAATTCCTAACCATCTAGGCATAGGGAAAATATTGTAGCGTGGCCCATAGCTGATTGCTGGCCAAAAAGGATAACTTTACCCAACATGCACCTCCTCTTGTGTTCTTTTGCATAAAAACTTCGGTTCCTAGGCCTGGGATATATGTGGGGCAATTACTATAGCCTTTTTCGGGAATGAATACATGTCCCAAAAAAAAAGAAAATATGTACAAACCAAAATGCCCCATGGGTTGTTTCCTTACAAAAGTCACGCGCTAATGCCATTGAGGCATTTCACCGAACACTTGGTGGGCGCGCGTTTAGGTAACAATAGCAAGAGAACGGGGACAATGTGGCATGTCCCATTGTTTCAAAATGCATTATAGGCCTAGGGCCATCCCATACAAACCCCTAATTCAACATAATCAAGCAAGAAAACAAACCAAAATTGCCCCATATATTTGAGCACATTCCCACAATTTAGAGCACCAAAAGGAGATCAAAATACACCAATGAAAAGCTAGAAAGCTTAGGGATGGAACACTTACTTGTTGGTGATGAACAAAAGCGCAAAACGGAATCAAAAAATGCGAAAAAGGATGACCCTAGGGCTGCAAACTCGTCAAATCCGTGGGTATGGCTTTTGAAAGGGGGGAAAAGAAGTTTTTTGAATGCAAAAACGTCCCCCCTTTCGTCATTCTTATAATTTGGTGCAGGGGTGGCTCGCCCAGGCGAGCTCAGCTCGCCCAGGCGAGCTAACCTGCACATTTTTTTTTTTTTTGAGGGGAACATTAACCATGTCCCCTCCCTTCTCATGGATTAGCGTCTTGCCTAACTTGAACTTACTTAGGTTAGAATTAGGCGTTGATTACTTATTTTTACTTTTTAAAACAAACAAATAGTAAAAGAAAACTGCAAAATACAAAGGATACGGGGCGACGCGAAATTAGTGTCAAACACTTTGTCAAACACATTCGAGAAGGAAAAGGGTTCAGCCCCTTAGGCACTTCTCTCTCTTTTGAATTTGCTTGGAAAATTGTTTCCGTGAAGAAAATCTAAGCCGATGCGCTTCCGAAACGTTTCCGTAACGTTTTCCGTGAAGAATTTCGCGAAGGTTTCGACCGTTCTTCGACGTTCTTCATTCGTTCTTCATCGTTCTTCGATCTTCAACGGGTAAGTACCTCGAACCAAGCTTTTCGATTCATTCTATGTACCCGTAGTGGTCCACATTGTGTTTCGTGCATTTTTATTCTCGTTTTGTTTACTTTTTATACCCCCTCTTGACGTGCTTAAGCCATTTTACTTAAGTCATTTCTCGCTTAACTTAAAAATAAAATAAATTTCCATCGAACGTTTGAATTGTATTATCCGTTAACTTCGGTTAAAATAAATTCCGACCGTTCGGTCGTGCCGTAACCACGTTGGAAATCAAAAAAAGGAGGTAAAAAATAATATAATAATAAAAAAAAATCTTTTAGCAAAATAAAGCGGAAAATCAATCGGACGTTTTCTCTTTGGGATCTTTCATTCTTAATTGAATTGATTAATAACTAAAGTGAAACTAAGGCTAAAATCAACTCGCCTAGTCAAGCTCGTCCATAAAAATAGGCTTTTGAAGTTTGTCATTTCAATTTCTCACTAAGTAAAATGGATCATTTTTAAGGTCCAACGCCTTAAAATGATCACCACTTAAGTAAAAAAGAATCACTTGATAAGAAAGAACTACGTAGGTCTGATTTTCTCATCCCAATTGAGGAATACGTAGGAGCAAAGGGAAACACCCTTGTCGACCACAAAAAGAGAAAAAAATATAAAAAGGGTATAAAGGATATAAGGACATGAAAGGGAACGTAAAAATCAAAGTCATGTTTGCACATTCGATTAAAGGCTGCCGTCCCTTGTGACGGGCGTGTGGGGTGCTAATACCTTCCCCGCGCGTAAATACAACTCCCGAGCCTTTCACTTAAAAGTTCGTAGATCGCGTCTTTTACGGTTTTTCCGACATTTTCCTCAAATAAACGTTGGTGGCGACTCCGCGCGTATTCCTTTCGTGGAACACGCATCCCGCGAGTCACGCGTCGCCTTCCCGCCGAAGGGTAGGTTGCGACAGTTGGCGACTCCACTGGGGACTGTTTTTAGAGAGTTAGGCCATTTAATCTTGTGCACTGTTTTACCATGACTTACTCCTTTGTTGTTTTTCCTTCATTATGTTCTTGTATATATAACTCTTTGATGCTTTTCGTGCATTTTTTGTGTGCTTGAGGTAAATATTTATTCATTTGATGCACACAAACACTAACACTATTTGCACACACGGTGAGTTGAAAAAGGGCCCTATACCCGGGTTCGTGGGAACATAAGGAGTGGAGGTGAATCCGTGATCATGCTAGGTCTCCGACTTGCTTGATTACAGTGAACCCTCATCTAGAGTTTTTCTCTTTGAAAACATATTGTTGCTAGTAGTCCCTACTGCTGCAGTATGTTCTTCGAAGGGGATGATACCTCTAGAAACCATCAAGAGAGATATGACTACCTTGGGGGTTATCACTAAAAGCCTAGTTAGCTCTCTCCCTTATAGGTCCCTTAAATAGGGGCACGGAGCAAACACGTTGCGTGCCATTTTTCACACTTCCATGCATAAGTATCATATACCCTTTTGCTTATATTTGTTTGTGAATATTGTCGTACTATGTACATCCCCGTGTTGTGCCTTTCGCATATGCATCATGCGTGGGTTTCGTCTTTGATCCCCTCACTTTAGCAAACCGACGGAGGGTCCGTGTCGCCTTCTTAAAAAAACATACGTTGGGTGCCGTGCTGCCCAAACGTTGTATCCAAGAAGGAAACAATTTCTCGGGCTCCCGTATTCGTAAATTGCATCTGTGTCATATGCATTTCTTCATGCATTCATCCATTCCACCCATGATAGATGTCGGAGTTTTGATTCGCACTAGATTTTATTTCACTTTAGTAAAACATGGGATCAAGTCAAAAGCCTTCGCTTAAAAAGAGGTTCTATCAAGTCAAAATCAAGAGCTTAGAGGTCCCCAGTTTATGAAAGTTGGGGCAATTAATGGGTCAACTTCAACGGCAAGCCTTCCGCAAAGCCTATGGTAAGATTTGGGACCTAGCTAGGGTAGAAGTCTCCATGGAACCGATTGCATCCCTTTCCCAGTATTATGACCAGCCCCTAAGGTGCTTCACATTTGAGGACTTCCAGCTAGTGCCGACTGTGAAAGAGTTTGAAGAAATCCTGGGATGCCCACTGGGAGGAAGGAAGCCATATCTTTTCTCTGGGTTCTATCCCTCCACGACAAGAGTTGCCAAGGTGGTGAAAATCTCAGCACAAGAGTTGGACCGTGTAAAGCAAAATAGGAATGGGGTAGTCGGAGTACCAAGGAAGTGTTTGGAGGAAAGGGCAAAGGCCTTGGCAAATCAAGGCGAATGGTCTTTCTTTTATTGACATCTTGGCGCTTTTGATCTTTGGAGTTGTCTTCTTTCCGAATATGGAAGGGTTAGTGGACCTAGCAGCGATTGACGCTTTCCTCGCCTTTCATCATGGCAAGGAAAGCCCGGTCGTCGCCATTTTGGCCATGTATGACACGTTCGACCGGGGATGTGAAAAGAGCGGCGCAAGAATTGTTTGTTGTGCACCAACTCTTGGCTAGCATGGAGGGGCGTCTGTTAAATGGTTCCCTCGCTAGAAGGAAGGAAGAATCAGGATTCTATCTTCATGCGAAGGATGTCCCATGAGAGGAGTGCCATCAGACGAAAGCATCACGCCTTTCATCGCACGAGGTTTCAGTGACCACAACGCGAGGGTACTCCAAGGAGTTCGCAAGGCATGGGATGCGGCGTGAAGAAAGGACAGAGAGCTTAGGGGAAGCAGTAATGGGATCATCGGCGGCTATCATAAGTGGCTGAGAGTCCGAACACAAGGACTGGATTGGCTCCCAAATCTAAAGACTGTGAGAGACGATGAGGTTAAAGCTTCGGAAGAAAGTGATGAGGTACAAGCCCTAAAGGCAGAGCTTGAAAGAGCCTGGGTAGTCGAAGAGAAGTTCAAGTCCATAGCCATCAAAGTCTGAAAAGAGTATGATGAACTAAGGGATGTCAATATGGCCACCGATGAAGCCTTGGAATGAGAAACCAAGAAGGCCCGAAAGGAAGAACACGACCAAAGCAAAGTTTTGAGGGGCTGCCTATAGTGAGCTCAAGCTCCGAAGAGGTGAAAGGAATCATCACGGGTCAAAGGCATGATCTTGAAGGACGAGCTAAAGGTTTGCCTTAGGTCGAAAAGAAATTTGTCCCAACAGTTAAGCGAGACTGAAGGGAATATGTGGGCAATCATCAATAAGTGCAAAGAGAAGCTAAATCTAGCGGCGACTCACGAGCAAAGGCTAGAGGATGAGTACGCCAAGATATCAGCAGAAAGGCAAGCAAGGGAAAGGGTAATTGATTCATTGCACCAAGAGGCAACAATGTGGACGGACCAATTTGCTCTTACTTTGAACAGGAGTCAAGAACTTCCCCCATTGCTAGCCAAGGCCAAAGCAGTGGCGGACACCTACTCCGCCCCCGAGGAGATCCACGGACTTCTCAGCTATTGTCAGCATATGATAGACTTAATAGACCATATGATTAGAAACCGCTAGGAAGTTTGTATTGTCGCTCAGATCTTGACTAGTTATAACTTTTTGAAAAAAATGAGTTTATCCCACGTTTTTACTCCAAAAATCAGTGCGAATCAAGTCACTCCCACATTTTATCTCTAGCATGCATTGTATGTTGGTCTCGTCCTTTGTCACGGGAAGCCGGAAGGTCCATATCACCTTCTTAATTGTACACATGGGGCACTACGCCCCCAAATGCGCAAGTAAGAAGAGATAATTTTCCGGGCTCTCGTGTCCGTAAAATGCATTCATATCATGCATCGCATAAGCATCTCTTCATAACATCATAATGAACATATCGTTCCTGCATTTGTCCGTTATCATACTCCAGCCTCACATTTTGCATGAGTCATGGCATCATCATGCATATGCGTTCAACAAACTTTTTGATCTGCAAAATTGCATACCATTTGTTTTCATGTTTGCTCCTCCTTGTGTTTTCCTCTACAAAAACAAAAAAGGGGAAGCGTGAAACTTCACACTACATTCTTAGTTGCATGTGTTAGGCACCATGAGCCAACCATGTTGGGATCATAAACCCATTTCTAAAAAAAAAAAACACACAACAACAAAACAAAATAATTGAACATGGTACCTAATGCATGGTTAACTAGGAAATGGTGTTTCTTCGGGCATCTCAATTTCATAATTACATTTTCCGTGCATAAGCTTAAAGTATGCCCGAGTCATTCATCCCTATGAGATGTTGTTGAAGTATTGGCGATCAGAATTGCCATTCCTTGGATTATAGGGTTGAACCGAGCTCATGCTTTTACAAAAAGGTTCATCAAGTCAAGTTGAAATATGGAAGTAACCGTCTTGCAAAATTGGGGCAAAAGATGAATCGAGTCACATCACTACTTCATCTACTGCCAAACATATTTAGGATTGTTGATGTCCTTGTTACTTCCAGTTTCACCTTGACAAAGATGTCATGGACCATGTTGAAAATCTAAATTGATTCAACCCCATATCCTGCGTAAAAATTCGCAATACTTCAACTGTACATCATTCGCATACATCCATGCTTTTCATTGGTTGCATTGCTCATTTCATTTTTTCCTTGAAAAATAAAATAAAATAAAATAAAATGAACTTAATCATTGTTATAAAAAAAAAAAACATGCTTTATGGCGTCCTCACCGAACTTGTGCTAGAGCTAGAGTAATGGGTGAAGTAGAGGAGATACAAGAGAAGATGAAGGCCGACATGGAGGCCATGAAAGAGCAAATGGCCACGATGATGGAGGCCATGATGAGCATGAAGAAGATAATGGAAGCCAATGCGGTTGCAATTGCTGCTACCAGCGTTGTTGCTACGGTGAACCTGATGTCCCCATCCGGCATCAACCAAATGAATCATCCAACCTCATATATGGTAGGCAAAGATTTGGGAAGTACGGGCAGCCCCCATAATGTACAAATTCAAAACGAGCACGCCTTCCCGCCATATGGCTTGCCTCTCAACTATACGCCACCCAAAGTGGCGTACACTCCCAATAAGAATGTCAATAACTCCACTCCTATACCCATTGAGAGCCAACAACCCCAAACTGATCATGCACATGTCTCTTAAACCGTGGGGGGGACACATGAAATTCCCCACCACAATCTAGCCGACTTCGAGCCTTGCCTCGGATATGCCACGGAAGGGCAAGCAGTTGGTGGTATACCCCTACAAAACCCTTTGGAAGGCCTTCAGTATCACCCACAACTACACCTCTTGCATTCCACGACAAGTAAAAACCCTCATGCTATGGCAAAAATGGGAAAGTTGGATCATCTAGAGGAAAGGCTCAGGGCCATTGAAGGAGGTGAAGATTATGCCTTTGCTAACCTAAAAGAGTTGTTCCTAGAACCCAATATCATCACCCCTCCCAAGTTCAAGGTGCTGGACCTTGACAAGTACAAGGGGACTACTTGTCCCAAGAACCATCTAAAGATGTATTGTCAGAAGATGGGGGAATACGCAAAAGATGAGGAATTGCTAATACATTCCTTCCAAGAAAGTCTTACTGGGGTAGCTGTTACCTGGTACACTAACTTGGAATCTTCCCGAGTCCATTCTTGGAAGGACCTAATGGTTGCCTTTGTTAGGCAGTATCAGTACAATTTTGATATGGTTCCGGATAGGATGCAACTACAGAACATTTGCAAAAAGGGGGACGGATCTTTCAAAGAACACGCCCAAAAGGTGGAGGGATCTGGCGGCCCGGGTGGTACCCCCAATGATGGAAAGGGAGACGATGATCGTGATGGTAGACACATTATCGATACTCTACTATGAAAAGATGGTGGGCTACGCACCCTCAAAGCTTTGCGGATTTGGTCTTCGCCAGTGAAAGGATCGATGTGGGTCCGAAAAGAGGCAAATTTGATCATCCTACTAGGACGACTGAGAAAACTGGGGCAAATGAAGAGGGTGAGAAAGAGGGAGAAACCCATGCTGTGACTGCCATTCCTATACGGCCAAGTTTCCCACCAAACCCAACAATGTCATTACTCAGTCAATAACAAACCTCCTCCTTACCCACCACCCATTTATCCACAAAGGCCATCCCTAAATCAACCACAAAGCCTGTCTACCGCACTTCCAATGACGAAGACCACCTTTAGCACAAACCAAAAAAACACCAACAAAAAGGAATTTTGCAGCAAAAAGCCTGTAGGGTTCACCCCAAATTCCGTTGTCATATGCTAAACTTGATCCCATATCCACTCAATAATTCAATGGTAGCCATAACCCCAACCAAGGTTCCTCAACCTCCATTTTTCTGAGGATACGACTCGAACGCAACGTGTGCTTATCGTGGAGGAGCCCTGGGGCATTCCATTGAGCATTGTATGACCCCGAAGCATAAAGTGTGAAGTCTAATTGATACGGGCTGGCTGAAATTTGAGGAGAATCGCTTGTTGAATCATAACATTGACAAGCAACACCATACATGGGGCAATTCTGGAAGCTGTTGTTATGACTCATCAGGATTTTCAAGTTTATGCCATTATTATAAACCACAGTTACAATGCTAAATGATATGGATAAAATGGACATCCTTGTCCCTCATCCTCTCACAAACGCATGTTTGCTTATTCAACTTTCACCGGAATGTGGGTGCAAGCCATTGGTCTATTTGCTCAAGCGACCTGCGCTCCTGAGTGTTGACTTCCAAGACTGTTCAATCAGAGATTACTCATCTTGCACGTTGGTGGGGGTGCCGTAAAACAACGAGTAAAGTTCAAAACAAATAAGTTTCAAAATAAAAAAATAAGTTTCAAAATAAAAAAAAATAAAAAGGCATTTGATTGACTGTGTTTTCAAGTAAAAATATAGACGTTCATGTGACTTCATTTTATCATTCCAGAAAGTTTGTCTTCTTAGAGAAGCGAGTTGTCAAGAATAGGATGTTGGACAAATGGCCTCAGTTACCTTAAGAAAAAGGGGGGTTGAATTAAGATGCAAAGACTATTCCCCAATTGAACTATCACTCTTTCTTTTTGGATTAACAATGCACCCTTAACATGAATTACTCAAAAGACAAATCAAAATAAACTTCTTTAAAGCAAAAGATAAATAGCAATAAAAGAAGTTTAAAGGAAGAGAGGAATGCAAACTTGATTTATACTGGTTCGGCCACTTCCCGCGCCTACGTCCAGTCCTCAAGCAACCCACTTGAGATTCTCCAATCTCTTTGTAAAACTCCTTTTACAAAGTCTGAACCACACAGGGACAACCCTTCCCTTGTGTTCAAGAATCCTCTACAATAAGAGACTCTCAGTCTCTTAATCCCTTTTCAGAAGTAAGAAGAAGAGAAGAAGAAATCTCTCTTAAAAGGGATAGATTGTACAATGAAGACCAATCAAAATTCCTTATTGAATATGCAAGTGGTTGACCAAGGAATCTTTTTGAGAGGATAAGACAGTTCAGTTCAGAAAAACTCTTAATCTTTTGAGAGGATAAACTTTGTGGGCAATGAAAACTCTCTTTAAATTCGTGTTTCCAAGTCACCTTTGATGGCCATTCATAAACCATTTGAATAGATGTGACTCTTGGAAATTATCTTCTGAAAATCTCCTCTGGTAATCGATTACAAGACTTGTGTAATAGATCACAGGCTTTAAAATTTGAATAAATTGCTGGTAATCAATTACCATCCATGTGTAATCAATTACACATTATAAATTTTGAATTCAAATTTCTAGTGACTGTTATAAACATTTTCAGCTGCTGGTAATTGATTACCAGAGAGTAAATCTCAATTTAAAATGATTTAGATAGAATTATTTGGCCAAACCTTTTGCTTTTTCAATTTGGAAACTTCTTCCTAAGATTCTAGAGATCAACTTGATCATATATCTTGATTTTCTTGGATTCTTGGATTCTTGTCTTGAATAAAACTTGGAAGCACTGGATCCTTTGCCATCATCAAAACATCTTGCTTCTACATAGGAGTCATTTGACTTAATCCATCAAAAAATCCTTCAACTATTTCTCGTCCTTGGAAAAATTCTTTTTGCAAGAATCAACTGCTTCTTTCATTCTTCCTCACTACGAGGTCATGACAAAAGACAACGATTGGTACCTCAAAGCCTTACACTGGGGCAATGAGGGGCATCGTGCATGAGGCTCAAGTGAACCTAGGGGCAGATTAGAAGTTCTCACCGAATAGGTTCCCTCCTACAAGGTCATGATGAAAGACAACGAATTGTACCTCAAAGCCTTACACTGGGGCAATGAGGGGCACCGTGCATGAGCCTCAAGTGAACATAGGGGCCAATCAAAAGTTCTCACCCATCGATGTTTTTAACAAAAAAAGGGGACAAACCCTAGGATTTCAATGGATTGATTAAACATCAAACGACTCCATTGCCGTCACTCCAAAATGGTCAAGTGACTAAATCAAAAAAGAACATACACTCTGAGGGAGTTCCCGGAGAGATTTGCAAAAAGATAGGATGAGGTTGCATGAATTATCACCTTTTTCAAAAGGGCAGTCAATCTGTGTTTTCCAAAAAAATAAAATCAAATCAAAACCAAAATCACAAAATAGGGAAAGAATGCCATGAACATTGTACAACTTTCCATTACATTGCATTGTTTCATATAAAGTCCGCATTTACCCAAATTTCACAACAAAGGTTGCATGCATTTGCATCCCTCAAAATCATGTTAACTACATAGATTCCCTACATCTAAATGTCCAAATCTTTTGAATTTGGGATGACCGGCTCTCTCGATGAGTCGATCTCTTGCTTTCTCATAAGGATGGACCCTTGGGTACTAGTACCCTGGTCTTCAGAGGACTACACGTCCTCGCCAACAGAGGGCTGCACGCCCTCACCTTAAGAGGACTGTGTGTCCTCACTTTCAGAGGACTGCATGTCCTCACCTTCAGAGGGCTACACGCCCTCGCCATCAGAGGACTGCGTGTCCTCACCTTCAGAGGGCTACACGCCCTCGCCGTCAGAGGACTGCATGTCCTCACCTTCAGAGGGTTACATGCCCTCGCCATCAGAGGACTGCATGTCCTCACCTTCGTAGGGCTACACGCCCTCACCTTTAGAGGACTACACGTCCTCGCCAACAGAGGGCTGCACGCCCTCACCTTGAGAGGACTACACGTCCTCGCCAACGTAGGGCTACACGCCCTCACCTTTAGAGGACTACACGTCCTCGCCAACAGAGGGCTGCACGCCCTCACCTTTAGAGGACTACACATCCTCGCCTTCAGAGGACTCCACGTCCTCACCTTGAGAGGACTACACGTCCTCGCCTTGAGAGGACTAAACGTCCTCGCCTTAAGAGGACTACAGTTCCTCACCATCAAAGGGCTGCACGCCCTCACCTCCAGAGGACCACACGTCCTTGCCTTGAGAGGGCTACCCGCCCTCGCCTTGGGTACTAGTTACCCTCACCTTCAGAGGGCTACACGCCCTCGCCATCAGAGGACTGCATGTCCTCACCTTCGTAGGGCTACACGCCCTCACCTTTAGAGGACTACACGTCCTCGCCAACAGAGGGCTACACGCCTTCACCTTTAGAGGACTACACGTCCTCGCCAACAGAGGGCTGCACGCCCTCACCTTGAGAGGACTACACGCCCTCACCTCCAGAGGACTATACATCCTCGCCTTGAGAGGGTTGCACGCCCTCACCTTTAGAGGGCTACGTGTCCTCATTTTCAGTGTGCTCCACATCCGCACCTTAAGAGAATTTAAGGTCCTCTGCCCTTAAAAGCTTAACCGAGACTTGCACTCCCGGTTAGGGGACCAGTAGTTTCCTTTTAACGGTTCCTGGGCCACCCCCTGATATTGGAGGACGGCCAACTGTGCGAGCACAACCAGAGAGGGAGGCTATCACACAGCTACTATGCATACCGGGGCAAGATTTCACCCGTGCCGCTGCAAAGCGACGAGTGCGGATCATGCGCACCAACATGACCACTCTTACACAGATATAGATGACATTGCTACTTAGCAACATTCTGCCCAGCGACCGCAATGCCAATCTCCCCCTGCAAAAGTATCAGTTGGTCTGTGTCGTCCCGACATGGGTAAGTATGCATATGGTTCAACTGATTTCTGATACCATCTATTGTTTGTAGGGATCGCACCCATAAAGACACCCAGTGGACCTGAAGAATTCCAACAGGGCCCTGGGGTTTCCAGCTCTGGTTACGGGCCTCTGTCGGCCCTACAGGGCGCCCGTTCCCCCCAGCAAGTTCATGTCGTCGTGGCATAGTTCTAGGGAGTGCCTGTCGCCCACAGCAAGGTCATCAGGTCCCCCGTACCAATCGAGCTTTCATCAAGAAGTTCTGTGTCTCCAGGCAGGCGCAGGGCGAAACACCACAGCAGCCTGGCGATGGCCGGCAGCGGGCAACAGACGCACCGCCATCACCTCTAGAGTTCACCTCTGCTCATCCACAAAAAGGTTTGAGTATTGCCTACACCACATGGCTGACCAATAGGCGACCAAGTCCAAAGCCAAAGGTAAGCAAAGTACTAGGTCAGTGACCGACAAGTCATAAGGCGTCCAGCTCAAGACGTTAAAGAAGCGCTACTAGGAGGCAACCTAGTACCTTTTGAATCTATGCTTGTTATTTGATCACTTTTTATAGTAGGACGCACCTAGTTGCTCATGATCCTGGGAATTTAAATAAAACAAGCGCAAGCTCGAAAGGTAGTCATACCTCACAAAATATATATATGTATGTTTAGGTAGAAAGATACCTTAGATATGCATGTATGTAAACAAAAAATACTTCACAAAATATATATGTATGTTTAGGTAGAAAGATACCTTGGATATGCATGTATATAGCAAAAATACCTTACATGGATACTTCACAAAATACAGACCCATGATTGTCTGTACCAGATGAGCCTCAGCATGCAGAGCCAGGGCTTCGCTTCTTTTTCATGCCCTACTCCAGACCAGTTCAGGGCAGAGGTTGCATGGCCCGGAGATTGGCCCGAGGCCCAAGCGGGAGAGGCGCCCCCAGAAGCTCCCGGCGATGGAGAAGAGGCCTACGAGGACGAGGAGATGGCCGATTTGCTTGACTTCTTGGGAGGGAGTGGAGATACGTGACTGGGAGATCCCCAGATTCATGTTTTCTTTCATATTTCCTTTATCATTTTTATTTTATGTTATTGTTTTGACTTGAGAGACTAATGTTTGTTTTTGTTGTTTCGATTGTCATTTGTACAGCGCATACATTTTTTTGATTGTTGCGTTAGTGTTTATATATCATTACTATCGATGATGTTTGAAATTCTGGAACTCTGTAGAGTTCTTCGTTTAGGAACATCGTCCAAAAAATATATATGTAAAATAAACAAAAATCATGATAAAAATAAAAATAGAAAAGAAAAAAAAAATGAAATGAATGAAATGGAAAAGAGAACAAAAGGGAAAAGAAGAGAGCAAGTAAAGAAAAAGAGAGCAAATAAGGAAAAAAGAAAGCAAGTAAGGAAAAAGGTGGAAAAAGAGAAAATAAGTTGTCTAGCTAAAAAACCGACATGCTTTTGAAAAGAGATGATTTCCAACTTTTCTTTGAAAAAAAAATTCATTGATCATAACCGATTTTTGAAGAAAAAAACGTGTCTACACCTGAAGGGTGAATGCTGTGAAAATTTCCCCGAACGCCCGAAATGGACCCGGACGCCGAAGGGTAGGTTGCAACAGTTGGCGACTCCGCTGGGGATTTCCAAGTTAGTGGAGTCGCCAACTGTCGCAACCTACCCTTCGGCGGGAGGGCGACGCATGACTCGCGGGATGCGTGTTCCACGAAAGGAATACGCGCGGAGTAGCCACCAACGTTTATTTGAGGAAAACGTCGGAAAAACCGGAAAGACGCGATCTACGAACTTTTTAAGTGAAAGGTTCTGGAGTTGTATTTACGCACGGGGAAGGTATTAGCACCCCACACGTCCGTCCCAAGGGACGGCAGCTTTTAATCGAATGTGCAAACATGACTTTGATTTTTATGTTCCCTTTTATGTCCTTATATCCTTTATACCCTTTTTATATATTTTTTTTCTTTTTTGTGGTCGACAAGGGTGTTTCCCTTTGCTCCTACGTATTCCTCAATTTGGGATGAGAAAATCAGACCTACGTAGTTCTTTCTTATCAAGTGATTCTTTTTTACTTAAGTGGTGATCATTTTAAGGCGTTGGACCTTAAAAATGATCCATTTTACTTAGTGAGAAATTGAAATGACAAACTTCAAAAGCCTATTTTTATGGACGAGCTTGACTAGGCGAGTTGATTTTAGCCTTAGTTTCACTTTAGTTATTAATCAATTCGATTAAGAATGAGAGATCCCAAAGAGAAAACGTCCGATTGATTTTCCGCTTTATTTTGCAAAAAGATTTTTTTTTATTATTATATTATTTTTTACCTCCTTTTTTTTATTTCCAACGTGGTTATGGCACGACCGAACGGTCGGAATTTACTTTAACCGAAGTTAACGGATAATACAATTCAAACGTTCGATGGAAATTTATTTTATTTTTAAGTTAAGCGAGAAATGACTTAAGTAAAATGGCTTAAGCACGTCAAGATGGGGGTATAAAAAGTAAACAAAACGAGAATAAAAATGCACGAAACACAATGTGGACCACTACGGGTACATAGAATGAATCGAAAAGCTTGGTTTGAGGTACTTACCCGTTGAAGATCGAAGAACGATGAAGAACGAATGAAGAACGTCGAAGAACGGCCGAAACCTTCGCGAAATTCTTCACGGAAAACATTACGGAAACGTTTCGGAAGCGCCTCAGCTTAGATTTTCTTCAGGGAAACAATTTTCCAAGCAAATTCGAAAGAGAGAGAAGTGCCTAAGGGGCTGAACCCTTTTCTTCTTCACTTCCTCCCCTATTTATAGCAAAATAGGGGAGGTGGTTGCCGCCCAGCTCGCCCAGGCGAGCTCAGCTCGCCCAGGCGAGCCAGGTTGCTTCCTCCAGAAGCAACAGCCTTCTGGAGGAATATTCTGGAGGGCCCAAGTAGGCCTGGGTGCTATTTGCACCCCATTATTACTAAGAACACCCCCCTCTACTTTTTTTGGTGATTCTTTTTTCGTAAAGTTACGGAAACTTACGAATTTCGTAACTATACTCGTTTTCTTTCCGTAATGTTACGGAACCTTGCGGATTACATAATCATCCCCTTTTGGAATGTTACGGAACCTCACTTAATTATGCAACGATGCTTCCATTTGATTTCCGGTGTGTCACGGAAACTTACGGATTGTGCATCAATATTTTTTTTGGTTTTTCGGCATGTCCTGGAATTTCACAAATTGCCTAATGATGGATGCCAAGCACCTCACAAGGACCAAAGAAAGGTCGCATGTCATCAAGCAAAGGTCCCCGGACGAAATTAGGGTATGACAGTTGCCCCTCTTTACTTGTCTTTTATTGGAGATAAAAGGGAAGTAAAGATAAGACACTAATTTCGTTCCTCTCGATTTGAGGAGAGTCGCTGGTGACCATAAAATCTCCACATGCAAATGACTTGTTGTTCCCGGAATTTCTCAAATTGCCTAATGATGGGTGCCAAGCACCTCACAAGGACCAAAGAAAGGTCGCATGTCATCAAGCAAAGGTCCCCGGACGAAAATTAGTGTATGACACTAATTTCGCTCCTCTCGGTTGACGAGAGTCGCGGGCAACCATGACTTGTCATTCCCGGATTTTCACAAATTGCCTAATGATGGGTGCCAAGCACCTCACATGGACCAAAGAAAGGTCGCATGTCATCAAGCAAAGGTCCCCGGACGAAAATTAGTGTATGACACTAATTTCGCTCCTGTCGGTTGACGAGAGTCGCGGGTGACCATGACTTGTCGTTCCCGGATTTTCACAAATTGCCTAATGATGGGTGCCAAGCACCTCACAAGGACCAAAGAAAAGTCGCATGTCATCAAGCAAAGGTCCCCGGACGAAAATTAGTGTATGACACTAATTTCGCTCCTCTCGGTTGACGAGAGTCGCGGGTGACCATGACTTGTCGTTCCCGGATTTTTACAAATTGCCTAATGATGGGTGCCAAACACCTCACAAGGACCAAAGAAAGGTCGCATGTCATCAAGCAAAGGTCCCCGGACGAAAATTAGTGTATGACACTAATTTCGCTCCTCTCAATTGACGAGAGTCGCGGGTGACCATGACTTGTCATTCCCGGATTTTCACAAATTGCCTAATGATGGGTGCCAAGCACCTCACAAGGACCAAAGAAAGGTCGCATGTCATCAAGCAAAGGTCCCCGGACGAAAATTAGTGTATGACACTAATTTTGCTCCTCTCGGTTGGCGAGAGTCGCGGGTGATCACGATCATCGTCTCCCTTTCCCCAGTGGAGTCGCCAACTGTCGCAACCTACCCTTCGGCGGGAGGGCGACGCGAGACTCGCGGGATGCATGTTCCACGAAAGGAATACGCGCGGAGTCGCCACCAACGTTTATTTGAGGAAAACGTCGGAAAAACTGGAAAAGACGCGATCTACGAACTTTTAAGTGAAAGGTTCGGGAGTTGTATTTACGTACGAGGAAGGTATTAGCACCCCACACGTCCGTCCCAAGGGACAGCAGCCTTTAATCGAATGTGCAAACATGACTTTGATTTTTTACGTTCCCTTTTATGTCCTTATATCTTTTATGCCCTTTTTATATTTTTTTCTTTTTTGTGGTCGGCAAGGGTGTTTCCCTTTGCTCCTACGTATTCCTCAATTTGGGATGAGAAAATCAGACCTACGTAGTTCTTTCTTATCAAGTGATTCTTTTTTACTTAAGTGGTGATCATTTTAAGGCGTTGGACCTTAAAAATGATCCATTTTACTTAGTGAGAAATTGAAATGACAAACTTCAAAAGCCTAATTTTATGGACGAGCTTGACTAGGCGAGTTGATTTTAGCCTTAGTTTCACTTTAGTTATTAATCAATTCGATTAAGAATGAGAGATCCCAAAGAGAAAACGTCCGATTGATTTTCCGCTATATTTTGCAAAAAGATTTTTTTTTTATTATTATATTATTTTTTACCTCCTTTTTTTTATTTCCAACGTGGTTATGGCACGACCGAACGGTCGGAATTTACTTTAACCGAAGTTAACGGATAATACAATTCAAACGTTCGATGGAAATTTATTTTATTTTTAAGTTAAGCGAGAAATGACTTAAGTAAAATGGCTTAAGCACGTCAAGAGGGGGTATAAAAAGTAAACAAAACGAGAATAAAAATGCACGAAACACAATGTGGACCACTACGGGTACATAGAATGAATCGAAAAGCTTGGTTCGAGGTACTTACCCGTTGAAGATCGAAGAACGATGAAGAACGAATGAAGAACGTCGAAGAACGGTCGAAACCTTCGCGAAATTCTTCATGGAAAACGTTACGGAAACGTTTTGGAAGCGCCTCGGCTTAGATTTTCTTCACGGAAACAATTTTTCCAAGCAAATTCGAAAGAGAGAGAAGTGCCTAAGGGGCTGAACCCTTTTCTTCTTCACTTCCTCCCCTATTTATAGTAAAATAGGGGAGGTGGTTGCCGCCCAGCTCGCCCAGGCGAGCCAGGTTGCTTCCTCCAGAAGCAACAGCCTTCTGGAGGAATATTCTGGAGGGCCCAAGTGGTCCTGGGTGCTATCTGCACCCCCATTTTTACTAAGTACACCCCCCTCAGCTTTTTTTGGTGATTCTTTTTTCGTAAAGTTACGGAAACTTACGAATTTCGTAACGATACTTGTTTTCTTTCCGTAATGTTACGGAACCTTGCGGATTACATAATCATCCCCTTTTTGACTTACGGAATGTTACGGAACCTCACTTAATTAAGCAACGATGCTTCCATTTGATTTCCGGTGTGTCACGGAAACTTACGGATTGTGCATCAATATTTTTTTGGTTTTCCGGCATGTCCTGGAATTTCACAAATTGCCTAATGATGGGTGCCAAGCACCTTGCAAGGACCAAAGAAAAGTTGCATGTCATCAAGCAAAGGTCCCCGGACGAAATTAGGGTATGACAGTTGCCCCTCTTTACTTGTCTTTTATTGGAGATAAAAGGGAAGTAAAGATAAGACACTAATTTCGTTCCTCTCGATTTGACGAGAGTCGCGGGTGACTATAAAATCTCCACATGCAAATGACTTGTTGTTCCCAGAATTTCACAAATTGCCTAATGATGGGTGCCAAGCACCTCACAAGGACCAAAGAAAGGTCGCATGCCATCAAGCAAAGGTCCCCAGACGAAAATTAGTGTATGACACTAATTTCGCTCCTCTCAATTGACGAGAGTCGCGGGTGACCATGACTTGTCATTCCCGGATTTTCACAAATTGCCTAATGATGGGTGCCAAGCACCTCACAAGGACCAAAGAAAGGTCGCATGTCATCAAGCAAAGGTCCCCGGACGAAAATTAGTGTATGACACTAATTTTGCTCCTCTCGGTTGGCGAGAGTCGCGGGTGATCACGATCATCGTCTCCCTTTCCCCAGTGGAGTCGCCAACTGTCGCAACCTACCCTTCGGCGGGAGGGCGACGCGAGACTCGCGGGATGCATGTTCCACGAAAGGAATACGCGCGGAGTCGCCACCAACGTTTATTTGAGGAAAACGTCGGAAAAACTGGAAAAGACGCGATCTACGAACTTTTAAGTGAAAGGTTCGGGAGTTGTATTTACGTACGAGGAAGGTATTAGCACCCCACACGTCCGTCCCAAGGGACAGCAGCCTTTAATCGAATGTGCAAACATGACTTTGATTTTTTACGTTCCCTTTTATGTCCTTATATCTTTTATGCCCTTTTTATATTTTTTTCTTTTTTGTGGTCGGCAAGGGTGTTTCCCTTTGCTCCTACGTATTCCTCAATTTGGGATGAGAAAATCAGACCTACGTAGTTCTTTCTTATCAAGTGATTCTTTTTTACTTAAGTGGTGATCATTTTAAGGCGTTGGACCTTAAAAATGATCCATTTTACTTAGTGAGAAATTGAAATGACAAACTTCAAAAGCCTAATTTTATGGACGAGCTTGACTAGGCGAGTTGATTTTAGCCTTAGTTTCACTTTAGTTATTAATCAATTCGATTAAGAATGAGAGATCCCAAAGAGAAAACGTCCGATTGATTTTCCGCTATATTTTGCAAAAAGATTTTTTTTTTATTATTATATTATTTTTTACCTCCTTTTTTTTATTTCCAACGTGGTTATGGCACGACCGAACGGTCGGAATTTACTTTAACCGAAGTTAACGGATAATACAATTCAAACGTTCGATGGAAATTTATTTTATTTTTAAGTTAAGCGAGAAATGACTTAAGTAAAATGGCTTAAGCACGTCAAGAGGGGGTATAAAAAGTAAACAAAACGAGAATAAAAATGCACGAAACACAATGTGGACCACTACGGGTACATAGAATGAATCGAAAAGCTTGGTTCGAGGTACTTACCCGTTGAAGATCGAAGAACGATGAAGAACGAATGAAGAACGTCGAAGAACGGTCGAAACCTTCGCGAAATTCTTCATGGAAAACGTTACGGAAACGTTTTGGAAGCGCCTCGGCTTAGATTTTCTTCACGGAAACAATTTTTCCAAGCAAATTCGAAAGAGAGAGAAGTGCCTAAGGGGCTGAACCCTTTTCTTCTTCACTTCCTCCCCTATTTATAGTAAAATAGGGGAGGTGGTTGCCGCCCAGCTCGCCCAGGCGAGCCAGGTTGCTTCCTCCAGAAGCAACAGCCTTCTGGAGGAATATTCTGGAGGGCCCAAGTGGTCCTGGGTGCTATCTGCACCCCCATTTTTACTAAGTACACCCCCCTCAGCTTTTTTTGGTGATTCTTTTTTCGTAAAGTTACGGAAACTTACGAATTTCGTAACGATACTTGTTTTCTTTCCGTAATGTTACGGAACCTTGCGGATTACATAATCATCCCCTTTTTGACTTACGGAATGTTACGGAACCTCACTTAATTAAGCAACGATGCTTCCATTTGATTTCCGGTGTGTCACGGAAACTTACGGATTGTGCATCAATATTTTTTTGGTTTTCCGGCATGTCCTGGAATTTCACAAATTGCCTAATGATGGGTGCCAAGCACCTTGCAAGGACCAAAGAAAAGTTGCATGTCATCAAGCAAAGGTCCCCGGACGAAATTAGGGTATGACAGTTGCCCCTCTTTACTTGTCTTTTATTGGAGATAAAAGGGAAGTAAAGATAAGACACTAATTTCGTTCCTCTCGATTTGACGAGAGTCGCGGGTGACTATAAAATCTCCACATGCAAATGACTTGTTGTTCCCAGAATTTCACAAATTGCCTAATGATGGGTGCCAAGCACCTCACAAGGACCAAAGAAAGGTCGCATGCCATCAAGCAAAGGTCCCCAGACGAAAATTAGTGTATGACACTAATTTCGCTCCTCTCAATTGACGAGAGTCGCGGGTGACCATGACTTGTCATTCCCGGATTTTCACAAATTGCCTAATGATGGGTGCCAAGCACCTCACAAGGACCAAAGAAAGGTCGCATGTCATCAAGCAAAGGTCCCCGGACGAAAATTAGTGTATGACACTAATTTTGCTCCTCTCGGTTGGCGAGAGTCGCGGGTGATCACGATCATCGTCTCCCTTTCCCCAGTGGAGTCGCCAACTGTCGCAACCTACCCTTCGGCGGGAGGGCGACGCGAGACTCGCGGGATGCATGTTCCACGAAAGGAATACGCGCGGAGTCGCCACCAACGTTTATTTGAGGAAAACGTCGGAAAAACTGGAAAAGACGCGATCTACGAACTTTTAAGTGAAAGGTTCGGGAGTTGTATTTACGTACGAGGAAGGTATTAGCACCCCACACGTCCGTCCCAAGGGACAGCAGCCTTTAATCGAATGTGCAAACATGACTTTGATTTTTTACGTTCCCTTTTATGTCCTTATATCTTTTATGCCCTTTTTATATTTTTTTCTTTTTTGTGGTCGGCAAGGGTGTTTCCCTTTGCTCCTACGTATTCCTCAATTTGGGATGAGAAAATCAGACCTACGTAGTTCTTTCTTATCAAGTGATTCTTTTTTACTTAAGTGGTGATCATTTTAAGGCGTTGGACCTTAAAAATGATCCATTTTACTTAGTGAGAAATTGAAATGACAAACTTCAAAAGCCTAATTTTATGGACGAGCTTGACTAGGCGAGTTGATTTTAGCCTTAGTTTCACTTTAGTTATTAATCAATTCGATTAAGAATGAGAGATCCCAAAGAGAAAACGTCCGATTGATTTTCCGCTATATTTTGCAAAAAGATTTTTTTTTTATTATTATATTATTTTTTACCTCCTTTTTTTTATTTCCAACGTGGTTATGGCACGACCGAACGGTCGGAATTTACTTTAACCGAAGTTAACGGATAATACAATTCAAACGTTCGATGGAAATTTATTTTATTTTTAAGTTAAGCGAGAAATGACTTAAGTAAAATGGCTTAAGCACGTCAAGAGGGGGTATAAAAAGTAAACAAAACGAGAATAAAAATGCACGAAACACAATGTGGACCACTACGGGTACATAGAATGAATCGAAAAGCTTGGTTCGAGGTACTTACCCGTTGAAGATCGAAGAACGATGAAGAACGAATGAAGAACGTCGAAGAACGGTCGAAACCTTCGCGAAATTCTTCATGGAAAACGTTACGGAAACGTTTTGGAAGCGCCTCGGCTTAGATTTTCTTCACGGAAACAATTTTTCCAAGCAAATTCGAAAGAGAGAGAAGTGCCTAAGGGGCTGAACCCTTTTCTTCTTCACTTCCTCCCCTATTTATAGTAAAATAGGGGAGGTGGTTGCCGCCCAGCTCGCCCAGGCGAGCTCAGCTCGCCCAGGCGAGCCAGGTTGCTTCCTCCAGAAGCAACAGCCTTCTGGAGGAATATTCTGGAGGGCCCAAGTGGTCCTCGGTGCTATTTGCACCCCCATTTTTACTAAGTACACCCCCCTCAGCTTTTTTTGGTGATTCTTTTTTCGTAAAGTTACGGAAACTTACGAATTTCGTAACGATACTTGTTTTCTTTCCGTAATGTTACGGAACCTTGCGGATTACATAATCATCCCCTTTTTGACTTACGGAATGTTACGGAACCTCACTTAATTAAGCAACGATGCTTCCATTTGATTTCCGGTGTGTCACGGAAACTTACGGATTGTGCATCAATATTTTTTTGGTTTTCCGGCATGTCCTGGAATTTCACAAATTGCCTAATGATGGGTGCCAAGCACCTTGCAAGGACCAAAGAAAAGTCGCATGTCATCAAGCAAAGGTCCCTGGACGAAATTAGGGTATGACAGTTGCCCCTCTTTACTTGTCTTTTATTGGAGATAAAAGGGAAGTAAAGATAAGACACTAATTTCGTTCCTCTCGATTTGACGAGAGTCGCGGGTGACTATAAAATCTCCACATGCAAATGACTTGTTGTTCCCAGAATTTCACAAATTGCCTAATGATGGGTGCCAAGCACCTCACAAGGACCAAAGAAAGGTCGCATGCCATCAAGCAAAGGTCCCCAGACGAAAATTAGTGTATGACACTAATTTCGCTCCTCTCGGTTGACGAGAGTCGCGGGTGACCATGACTTGTCGTTCCCGGAATTTCACAAATTGCCTAATGATGGGTGCCAAGCACCTCACAAGGACCAAAGAAAGGTCGCATGTCATCAACCAAAGGTCCCTGGACGAAAATTAGTGTATGACACTAATTTCGCTCCTCTCGGTTGACGAGAGTCGCAGGTGACCATGACTTTTCGTTCCCGGAATTTTACAAATTGCCTAATGATGGGTGCCAAGCACCTCACAAGGACCAAAGAAAGGTCGCATGTCATCAAGCAAAGGTCCCCGGACGAAAATTAGTGTATGACACTAATTTCGCTCCTCTCGGTTGACGAGAGTCGCGGGTGACCATGACTTGTCGTTCCCGGAATTTTACAAATTGCCTAATGATGGGTGCCAAGCACCTCACAAGGACCAAAGAAAGGTCGCATGTCATCAAGCAAAGGTCCCCGGACGAAAAGTAGTGTATGACACTAATTTCGCTCCTCTCGGTTGACGAGAGTCGCGGGTGACCATGACTTGTCGTTCCCGGAATTTTACAAATTGCCTAATGATGGGTGCCAAGCACCTCACAAGGACCAAAGAAAGGTCGCATGTCATCAAGCAAAGGTCCCCGGACAAAAATTAGTGTATGACACTAATTTCGCTCCTCTCGGTTGAGAGTCGCGGGTGACCATAAAATTTCCGCATGTAAATGACTTGTTGTTCCCGGAGGAACAAAAGGTGCAGAAGACTATGTCAGTCTCTGCATGCTATCAAGCGTTCTGTCTTACAGATAGCAAAAGAATGTTTATACGGATAACCACTCGGGTATTTCCGCGTATCATCGGGCCCGCCGCCTCTGGATGACACAAGGGTGCGGATAACCGTAAGGTATCTCCGCGTATCATCGGGCCCGCCGCCTCTGGATGACACAAGGGTGCAGAATGACCAAATTTTGTCTCTGCTTGTCATCGGGCCCGCCGCCTCTGGATGACAAAAGGGTGCGGATAACCGTAAGGTATCTCCGCGTATCATCGGGCCCGCCGCCTCTGGATGACACAAGGGTGCGGATAACCGTAAGGTATTTCCGCGTATCATCGGGCCCGCCGCCTCTGGATGACACAAGGGTGCAGAATGACCAAATTTTGTCTCTGCTTGTCATCGGGCCCACCGCCTCTGGATGACACAAGGGTGCGGATAACCGTAAGGTATCTCCACGTATCATCGGGCCCGCCGCCTCTGGATGACACAAGGGTGCGGAATGACCAAATTTTGTCTCTGCTTGTCATCGGGCCCGCCGCCTCTGGATGACAAAAGGGTGGTTGTGTTGGTATGAGTTTTGGGCATTTTGGTGACAATTCTGTATTGTTCAGATATTGTCCGGTCCAAAGACCTTTCTGCACATTTCTTCTGGTTTCTTTGACCGGGAGCTTGCTTCTTTTTTACTTTCTCCCATTCTTTTTTCTTTGACTTGGAATTTTCTTTCCTTTCTTTTCGCTTTCTCCCACTCTTTGATTGGGAATTTTCCTTCTTTTCTTTTTGCTTTCTCTTTGATTGGAAATTTTCCTTCTTTCCTTTTTTGCTTCCGAGGGTAAGGATTATAGTGAGTCATGATTTTGGCTCAAGGTTTGTAGAATGGCTAGACATGATACATGTCGGGGTTTGGTTTGGTTCAAGGATAAAAGGGATGCCCCACATTATTTCCATGACACAAATGCAAAAATGGTGATTTGGAAATTTTATGCAAAACTGGTCATGCATGCACCTATGTGGACACTCAAGTGTCAAATTTTTATGGTCATGTGATGCTAGGGCTCAGGATTCATTTCCTCTATTTTAGTCAACCCAACGTTTCCAAAATATGTTCTTTTATCAATTTGTGCATTCATCCGAGTCCATTTTGGGCGTCTGGGAAAATCTTCACAGCATTCACCCTTCAGGTGTATACACATTTTTTCAAAAACTAGTTATGATCAGTGAATTTTTCCAAAGAAAAGTTGGAAGTCATCTCTTTTCAAAAGCATGTTGGTTTTTCAGCTTGACAACTTATTTTTCTTTTTTTTTTTCCTCTCTTTTTTCTTACTTGTTTATTTCTTTTTCTTGTTTGTTTTTTTTTCTTCTCTTTTTTTTTTCATGAGGTATTTTGCTATATACATGCATATCCAAGGTATCTTGCTACCTAAACATACATATATATGTTTTGTAAGGTATTTTTGCTATATACATGCATATCCAAGGTATCTTTCTACCTAAACATACATATATATTTTGTGAAGTATTTTTTGTTTACATACATGGATATCTAAGGTATCTTTCTACCTAAACATACATATATATATTTTGTGAGGTATGACTACCTTTCGAGCTTGCGCTTGTTTTATTTAAATTCCCAGGATCATGAGCAACTAGGTGCGTCCTACTATAAAAAGTGATCAAATAACAAGCATAGATTCAAAAGGTACTAGGTTGCCTCCTAGTAGCGCTTCTTTAACGTCTTGAGCTGGATGCCTTATGACTTGTCGGTCATGGACCTAGTACTTTTCTTACCTTTGGCTTTGGACTTGGTAGCCTACTGGTCGGCTACGTGTCGTGGGCAACGCTCTAACCTTTTTGTGGATGAGCTGAGGTGAACTCTAGAGGTGGTGGCGGTGTGTCTATTGCCCGCTACCGGCCATCCCAATGCTGATGTGGTGTTTCGCCCTGCGTCTGCCTGGGGGCGCAGTACTTCTTGATGAAAGCCCGATTAATAGGGGCCTGATGAACTTGCTGGGGTCGACGGGCACTCCGTAGAAATGACAGAGGCCCGTAATTAGAGCTGGAAACCCTAGGACCCTGTTGGACTTCTTGGGGTCCACTGGATGTCTTGCGGGCGCGATCCCTGCAAACAATAGATGACATCAGAAATTAGTTTGAACCATATGCATACTCACCTATGTCGGGATGGCATTACCTTGCTAAGGGGGTACGGGCACCCTGTAGGACTGATAGAGGCCCGTAACCAGAGCTGGAAACCCCAGGACCCTGTTGGACTTCTTCAGGTCCACTGGGTGTCTTTGTGGGTGCGATCCCTGCAAACAATAGATGGTATCAGAAATCAGTTGAACCATATGCATACTTACCCATGTTGGGACGACACAGACCAACTGATACTTTTGCAGGGGGAGATTGGCATTGCGGTCGCTGGACAGAATGTTGCTAAGTAGCAATGTCATCTATATCTGTGTAAGAGTGGTCATGTTGGTGCGCATGATCCGCACTCGTCTCTTTGCAGTGGCACGGGTGAAATCTTGCCCCGGTATGCATAGTAGCTGTGTGATAGCCTCCCTCTCTGGTTATGCTCGCACAGTTGGCGCTCCTCCAATATCAGGGGGTGGCCTAGGAACCGTTAAAAGGAAACTACTGGCGCCTTAACCGGGAGTGCAAGTCTCGGTTAAGCATTTAAGGACAGAGGACCTTAAATTCTCTTAAGGTGTAGATGTGGAGCAACCTGAAAATGAGGACGCGTAGCCCTCTAAAGGCGAGGGCGTGCAGCCCTCTCAAGGCGAGGATGTGTAGTCCTCTGGAGGTGAGGGCATGCAGCCCTTTGACGGTGAGGGTAGCTAGTACCCAAGGTGAGGACGTGTAGCCCTCTCAAGGCGAGGACGTGTAGTCCTCTGACGGTGAGGGTAACTAGTACCCAAGGTGAGGGCGTGTAGCCCTCTCAAGGTGAGGACATGTAGTCCTCTGGAGGTGAGGGCGTGCAGCCCTCCGATGGTGAGGACGTGTAGTCCTCTCAAGGTGAGGACGTGTAGTCCTTTCAACGTTGAGGGTAACTAGTACCCAAGGTGAGGGCGTGTAGCCCTTTCAAGGCGAGGACATGTAGTCCTCTGGAGGTGAGGGCGTGCAGCCCTCCGATGGTGAGGACGTGTAGTCCTCTCAAGGCGAGGACGTGTAGTCTTTTCAACGGTGAGGGTAACTAGTACCCAAGGTAAGGGCGTGTAGCCCTCTCAAGGCGAGGACATGTAGTCCTCTGGAGGTGAGGGCATGCAGCCCTCCGATGGTGAGGACATGTAGTCCTCTGAAGGTGAGGGTAACTAGTACCCAAGGCGAGGGCGAGTAGCCCTCTCAAGGCGAGGACGTGTAGTCCTCTGGAGGTGAGGGCGTGCAGCCCTCTGATGGTGAGGACATGTAGTCCTCTCAAGGCGAGGACGTGTAGTCCTCTGGAGGTGAGGGCGTGCAGCCCTCTGATGGTGAGGACATGTAGTCCTCTCAAGGCGAGGACGTTTAGTCCTCTCAAGGTGAGGACATGTAGTCCTCTGAAGGTGAGGGTAACTAGTACCCAAGGCGAGGGCGTGTAGCCCTCTCAAGGCGAGGACGTGTAGTCCTCTGGAGGTGAGGGCGTGCAGCCCTCTGATGGTGAGGACATGTAGTCCTCTCAAGGCGAGAACATGTAGTCCTCTCAAGGCGAGGACGTGTAGTCCTCTCAAGGTGAGCACGTGGAGTCCTCTGAAGGCGAGGATGTGTAGTCCTCTAAAGGTGAGGGCGTGCAGCCCTCTATTGGCGAGGACGTGTAGTCCACTAAAGGTGAGGGTGTGTAGCCCTACGTTGGCGAGGACGTGTAGTCCTCTCAAGGTGAGGGCATGCAGCCCTCTGTTGGCGAGGACGTGTAGTCCTCTAAAGGTGAGGGCGTGTAGCCCTACGAAGGTGAGGACATGCAGTCCTCTGATGGCGAGGGCGTGTAACCCTCTGAAGGTGAGGACATGCAGTCCTCTGATGGCGAGGGCGTGTAGCCCTCTGAAGGTGAGGACATGCTGTCCTCTGATGGCGAGGGCGTGTAGCCCTACGAAGGTGAGGACATGCAGTCCTCTGATGGCAAGGGCGTGTAGCCCTCTGAAGGTGAGGGTAACTAGTACCCAAGGTGAGGGCGGGTAGCCCTCTCAAGGCGAGGACGTGTTGTCCTCTGGAGGTGAGGGCGTGCAGCCCTTTGATGGTGAGGAACTGTAGTCCTCTCAAGGCGAGGACGTTTAGTCCTCTCAAGGCGAGGACGTTTAGTCCTCTCAAGGCGAGGACGTGTAGTCCTCTCAAGGTGAGGACGTGGAGTCCTCTGAAGGCGAGGATGTGTAGTCCTCTAAAGGTGAGGGCGTGCAGCCCTCTGTTGGCGAGGACGTGTAGTCCTCTAAAGGTGAGGGCGTGTAGCCCTATGTTGGCGAGGACGTGTAGTCCTCTCAAGGTGAGGGCGTGCAGCCCTTTGTTGGCGAGGACGTGTAGTCCTCTAAAGGTGAGGGCGTGTAGCCCTACGAAGGTGAGGACATGCAGTCCTCTGATGGCGAGGGCGTGTAACCCTCTGAAGGTGAGGACATGCAGTCCTCTGATGGCGAGGGCGTGTAGCCCTCTGAAGGTGAGGACACGCAGTCCTCTGATGGCGAGGGCGTGTAGCCCTCTGAAGGTGAGGACATGCAGTCCTCTGAAAGTGAGGACACACAGTCCTCTTAAGGTGAGGGCGTGCAGCCCTCTGTTGGCGAGGACGTGTAGTCCTCTGAAGACCAGGGTACTAGTACCCAAGGGTCCATCCTTATGAGAAAGCAAGAGATCGACTCATCGAGAGAGCCGGTCATCCCAAATTCAAAAGATTTGGACATTTAGATGTAGGGAATCTATGTAGTTAACATGATTTTGAGGGATGCAAATGCATGCAACCTTTGTTGTGAAATTTGGGTAAATGCGGACTTTATATGAAACAATGCAATGTAATGGAAAGTTGTACAATGTTCATGGCATTCTTTCCCTATTTTGTGATTTTGATTTTGATTTGATTTTTTTTTTTTTTCGGAAAACACAGATTGACTGCCCTTTTGAAAAAGGTGATAATTCATGCAACCTCATCCTATCTTTTTGCAAATCTCTCCGGGAACTCCCTCAGAGTGTATGTTCTTTTTGATTTAGTCACTTGACCATTTTGGAGTGACGGCAATGGAGTCGTTTGATGTTTAATCAATCCATTGAAATCCTAGGGTTTGTCCCCTTTTTTTTGTTAAAAACATCGATGGGTGAGAACTTTTGATCGGCCCCTATGTTCACTTGAGGCTCATGCACGGTGCCCCTCATTGCCCCAGTGTAAGGCTTTGAGGTACAATTCGTTGTCTTTCATCATGACCTTGTAGGAGGGAACCTATTCGGTGAGAACTTCTAATCTGCCCCTAGGTTCACTTGAGGCTCATGCACGATGCCCCTCATTGCCCCAGTGTAAGGCTTTGAGGTACCAATCGTTGTCTTTTGTCATGACCTCGTAGTGAGGAAGAATGAAAGAAGCAGTTGATTCTTGCAAAAAGAATTTTTCCAAGGACGAGAAATAGTTGAAGGATTTTTTGATGGATTAAGTCAAATGACTCCTATGTAGAAGCAAGATATTTTGATGATGCCAAAGGATCAAGTGCTTCCAAGTTTTATTCAAGACAAGAATCCAAGAATCCAAGAAAATCAAGATATATGATCAAGTTGATCTCTAGAATCTTAGGAAGAAGTTTCCAAATTGAAAAAGCAAAAGGTTTGGCCAAAGAATTCTATCTAAATCATTTTAAATTGAGATTTACTCTCTGGTAATCAATTACCAGCAGCTGAAAATGTTTATAACAGTCACTAGAAATTTGAATTCAAAATTTATAATGTGTAATTGATTACACATGGATGGTAATTGATTACCAGCAATTTATTCAAATTTTAAAGCCTGTGATCTATTACACAAGTCTTGTAATCGATTACCAGAGGAGATTTTCAGAAAATAATTTCCAAGAGTCACATCTATTCAAATGGTTTATGAATGGCCGTCAAAGGTGACTTGGAAACACGAATTTAAAGAGAGTTTTCATTGCCCACAAAGTTTATCCTCTCAAAAGATTAAGAGTTTTTCTGAACTGAACTGTCTTATCCTCTCAAAAAGATTCCTTGGTCAACCACTTGCATATTCAATAAGGAATTTTGATTGGTCTTCATTGTACAATCTATCCCTTTTAAGAGAGATTTCTTCTTCTCTGCTTCTTACTTCTGAAAAGGGATTAAGAGACTGAGAGTCTCTTATTGTAGAGGATTCTTGAACACAAGGGAAGGGTTGTCCCTGTGTGGTTCAGACTTTGTAAAAGGAGTTTTACAAAGAGAGTGGAGAATCTCAAGTGGGTTGCTTGAGGACTGGACGTAGGCGCGGGAAGTTGCCGAACCAGTATAAATCAAGTTTGCATTCCTCTCTTCCTTTAAACTTCTTTTATTGCTATTTATCTTTTGCTTTAAAGAAGTTTATTTTGATTTGTCTTTTGAGTAATTCATGTTAAGGGTGCATTGTTAATCCAAAAAGAAAGAGTGATAGTTCAATTGGGGAATAGTCTTTGCATCTTAATTCAACCCCCTTTTTTCTTAAGGTAACTGAGGCCATTTGTCCAACATCCTATTCTTGACAACTCGCTTCTCTAAGAAGACAAACTTTCTGGAATGATAAAATGAAGTCACATGAACGTCTATATTTTTACTTGAAAACACAGTCAATCAAATGCCTTTTTATTTTTTTTTATTTTGAAACTTATTTGTTTTGAACTTTACTCGTTGTTTTACGGCACCCCCACCAACGTGCAAGATGAGTAATCTCTGATTGAACAGTCTTGGAAGTCAACACTCAGGAGCGCAGGTCGCTTGAGCAAATAGACCAATGGCTTGCACCCACATTCCGGTGAAAGTTGAATAAGCAAACATGCGTTTGTGAGAGGATGAGGGACAAGGATGTCCATTTTATCCATATCATTTAGCATTGTAACTGTGGTTTATAATAATGGCATAAACTTGAAAATCCTGATGAGTCATAACAACAGCTTCCAGAATTGCCCCATGTATGGTGTTGCTTGTTAATGTTAGGATTCAACAAGCGATTCTCCTTAAATTTCAGCCAGCCCGTATCAATTAGACCTTGCACCTTACGCTTCAGAGCCCTACAATGCTCAATGGAACGCCCCGGGGCTTCTCCGTGACAAGCACACGTTGCGTTCGAGTCGTATTCTCGGAGAAATGGAGGTTGATGAACCTTGGCTAGGGTTATGGCTACCATTGAATTATCAAGTAGATATGGGATCAAGTTTGGCATATGACAACGGAATTTGGGGTGAACCCTACAGGCTTTTTGCTGCAAAATTCCTTTTTGTTGGTGTTTTTTTTTTGGTTTGTGCTAAAGGTGGTCTTCGTCATTGGAAGTGCGGTAGACAGACTTTGTGGTTGATTTAGGGATGGCCTTTGTGGATAACTGGGTGGTGGGTAAGGAGGAGGTTTGTTATTGACTGAGTAATGACATTGTTGGGTTTGGTGGGAAACTTGGCCGTATAGGAATGGCAGTCACAGCATGGGTTTCTCCCTCTTTCTCACCCTCTTCATTTGCCCCAGTTTTCTCAGTCGTCCTAGTAGGATGATCAAATTTGCCTCTTTTCGGACCCACATCGATCCTTTCACTGGCGAAGACCAAATCCGCAAAGCTTTGAGGGTGCGTAGCCCACCATCTTTTCATAGTAGAGTATCGATAATGTGTCTACCATCACGATCATCGTCTCCCTTTCCATCATTGGGGGTACCACCTGGGCCACCAGATCCCTCCACCTTTAGGGCGTGTTCTTTGAAAGATCCGTCCCCCTTTTTGCAAATGTTCTGTAGTTGCATCCTATCCGGAACCATATCAAAATTGTACTGATACTGCCTAACAAAGGCAACCATTAGGTCCTTCCAAGAATGGACTCGGGAAGATTCCAAGTTAGTGTACCAGGTAACAACCTACCCTTCGTGGAGTCGCCAACTGTCGCAACCTACCCTTCGGCGGGAGGGCGACGCGTGACTCGCGGGATGCGTGTTCCACGAAAGGAATACGCGCGGAGTCGCCACCAACGTTTATTTGAGGAAAACATCGGAAAAACCGGGAAAGACGCGATCTACGAACTTTTTAAGTGAAAGGTTCAGGAGTTGTATTTACGCACGGGGAAGGTATTAGCACCCCACACGTCCGTCCCAAGGGACGGCAGCTTTTAATCGAATGTGCAAACATGACTTTGATTTTTATGTTCCCTTTTATGTCCTTATATCCTTTATACCCTTTATATATTTTTTTTCTTTTTTGTGGTCGACAAGGGTGTTTCCCTTTGCTCCTACGTATTCCTCAATTTGGGATGAGAAAATCAGACCTACGTAGTTCTTTCTTATCAAGTGATTCTTTTTTACTTAAGTGGTGATCATTTTAAGGCGTTGGACCTTAAAAATGATCCATTTTACTTAGTGAGAAATTGAAATGACAAACTTCAAAAGCCTATTTTTATGGACGAGCTTGACTAGGCGAGTTGATTTTAGCCTTAGTTTCACTTTAGTTATTAATCAATTCGATTAAGAATGAGAGATCCCAAAGAGAAAACGTCCGATTGATTTTTCGCTTTATTTTGCTAAAAGATTTTTTTTTGATTATTATATTATTTTTTACCTCCTTTTTTTGATTTCCAACGTGGTTACGGCACGACCGAACGGTCGGAATTTACTTTAACCGAAGTTAACGGATAATACAATTCAAACGTTCGATGAAAATTTATTTTATTTTTAAGTTAAGCGAGAAATGACTTAAGTAAAATGGCTTAAGCACGTCAAGAGGGGGTATAAAAAGTAAACAAAACGAGAATAAAAATGCACGAAACACAATGTGGACCACTAGGGGTACATAGAATGAATCGAAAAGCTTGGTTCGAGGTACTTACCCGTTGAAGATCGAAGAACGATGAAGAACGAATGAAGAACGTCGAAGAACGGTCGAAACCTTCACGAAATTCTTCACGGAAAACGTTACGGAAACGTTTCGGAAGCGCCTCGGCTTAGATTTTCTTCACGGAAACAATTTTTCCAAGCAAATTTGAAAGAGAGAGAAGTGCCTAAGGGGCTGAACCCTTTTCTTCTTCACTTCCTCCCCTATTTATAGCAAAATAGGGGAGGTGGTTGCCGCCCAGCTCGCCCAGGCGAGCTCAGCTCGCCCAGGCGAGCAGGTTGCTTCCTCCAGAAGCAACAGCCTTCTGGAGGAATATTCTGGAGGGTATGACAACCGCCGATGATCCCATTACTGCTTCCCCTAAGCTCTCTGTCCTTTCTTCACGCCGCATCCCATGGCTTGCGAACTCCTTGGAGTACCCTCGTGTTTGTGGTCACTAAAACCCCGTGCGATGAAAGGCGTGATGCTTTCGTCTGATGACACTTCTCTCATGGGGTAGCCAAGCTATCTTATGGCAAGGACGGGATTATAATTAATACAACCCCTTGTTCCCATCAAGAGAACATTTGGACATCCTTCGCAGGAAGATAGAATCCTGATTCTTCCTTCCTTCTAGCGAGGGAACCAATTAACAGACGCCCCTCCATGCTAGCCAAGAGTTGGTCCCAATTCGCCTTTCCTTTTTCGACGCACGAGCGGTGACCTTGTAGCGGATAGATGGGCCTACCTTCTTGGAGAAAAAGGGTGTGAAACCAGCCACACATAGAGAGCCAGTGCACAACAAACAATTCTTGCGCTGCTCTTTTCACATCCCCGGTCGAACGTGTCATACATGGCCAAAATGGCGACGACCGGGCTTTCCTTTCCATGATGAAAGGCGAGGAAAGCGTCAATCGCTGCTAGATCCACTAACCCTTCCATATTCGGAAAGAGGACAACTCCAAAGATCAAAAGCGCCAAGATGTCAATAAAAGAAAGCCCATTCGCCTTGATTTTCCAAGGCCTTTGCCCTTTCCTCCAAACACTTCCTTGATACTCCGACTACCCCATTCCTATTTTGCTTTACCTGGTTCAACTCTTGTGTTGAGATTTTCACTACCTTGGCAACTCTTGTCGTGGAGGGATAGAACCCAGAGAAAAGATATAGCTTCCTTCCTCCCAGTGGGCATCCCAGGATTTCTTCAAACTCTTTCACAGTCGGCACTAGCTGGAAGTCCTCGAATGTGAAGCACCTTAGGGGCTGGTCATAATATTGGGAAAGGGATGCAATCGGTTCCATGGAGACTTCTACCCTAGCTAGGTCCCAAATCTTACCGTAGGCTTTGCAGAAGACTTGCCGTTGAAGTTGACCCATTAGTTGCCCCAACTCTCGTAAACTAGTGACCTCTAAGCTCTTGATTTTGACTTGAAAGAACCTCTTTTTAAGTGGAGGCTTTTGACTTGATCCCATGTTTTACTAAAGTGAAATAAAATCTAGTGCGAATCAAAACCCCGATATCTATCATGGGTGGAATGGATGAATGCATGAAGAAATGCATATGACACAGATGCAATTTACGAATATGGGAGCCCGAGAAATTGTTTCCTTCTTGGATACAACGTTTGGGCAGCATGGCACCCAACGTATGTTTTTTTAAGAAGGCGACACGTACCCTTCGTCGGTTTGCTAAAGTGAGGGGATCAAAGACGAAACCCACGCATGATGCATATGCGAAAGGCACAACGCGGGGATGTACATAGTACGACAATATTCACAAACAAATATAAGCAAAAGGGTATATGATACTTATGCATGGCAGTGTGAAAAATGGCACGTAACGTGTTTGCTCCGTGCCCCTATTTAAAGGACCTATAAGGGAGAGAGCTAACTAGGCTTTTAGTGATAACCCCCAAGGTAGTCATATCTCTTTTGATGGTTTCTAGAGGTATCATCCCCTTCGAAGAACATACTGCAACAGTAGGGACTACTAGCAACAATATGTTTTCAAAGAGAAAAACTCTAGATGAGGGTTCACTGTAATCAAGCAAGTCGGAGACCTAGCATGATCACGGATTCACCTCCACTCCTTATGTTCCCATGAACCCGGGTATAAGGCCCTTTTTCAACTCACAGTGTGTGCAAATAGTGTTGGTGTTTGTGTGCGTCAAATGAATAAATATTTACCTCAAGCATACAAAAAAATGCACTAAAAGCATCAAAGAGTTATATATACAAGAACATAATGAAGGGAAACCAACAAAGGAGTAAGTCATGGCAAAACTTTGCACAAGATTAAATGGCCTAACTCTCTAAAAACAGTCCCCAGTGGAGTCGCCAACTGTCGCAACCTACCCTTCAGCGGGAGGGCGACGCGTGACTCGCGGGATGCGTGTTCCACAAAAGGAATACGCGCGGAGTCGCCACCAACGTTTATTTGAGGAAAACGTCGGAAAAACCGGAAAAGACGCGATCTACGAACTTTTAAGTGAAAGGTTCGGGAGTTGTATTTATGCACGGGGAAGGTATTAGCACCCCACACGTCCGTCCCAAGGGACGGCAGCCTTTGATCGAATGTGCAAACATGACTTTGATTTTTATGTTCCCTTTTTATGTCTTTATATCTTTTATACCCTTTTTATATTTTTCTCTTTTTGTGGTCGACAAGGGTGTTTCCCTTTGCTCCTACGTATTCCTCAATTGCGAGGAGGAAATCAGACCTACGTAGTTCTTTCTTATCAAGTGATTCTTTTTTACTTTAAGAGGTGATCATTTTAAGGCGTTGGACCTTGAAAATGATCCATTTTACTTAGTGAGAAATTGAAATGACAAACTTCAAAAACCTATTTTTGTGGACAAGCTTGACTAGGCGAGTTGATTTTAGCCTTAGTTTCACCTTCTGGAGGAATATTCTGGAGGGCCCAAGTGGGCCTGGGTGCTATTTGCACCCCCCCATTTTTACTAAGTACACCCCCCTTTGCTTTTTTTTTGGTGATTCTTTTTTCGTAAAGTTATGGAAACTTACGAATTTCGTAACGATACTTGTTTTCTTTCCGTAATGTTACGGAACCTTGCGGATTACATAATCATCCCCTTTTTGACTTACGGAATGTTACGGAACCTCACTTAATTATGCAACGATGCCTCCCTTTGATTTCCGGTGTGTCACGGAAACTTACGGATTGTGCATCAATATTTTTTGGTTTTCCGGCATGTCCTGGAATTTCACAAATTGCCTAATGATGGGTGCCAAGCACCTCACAAGAACCAAAGAAAAGTCGCATGTCATCAAGCAAAGGTCCCCGGACGAAATTAGGGTATGACATCATGCTTTTATTTTTTTATTTCATTTACTTTCTGTACCCCCTTTTGACATGCTTTAGTAATTTATTTAAGTCATTTTCTTGCCTAATCAAAAATAAAATAAATTTCCACCGTTCATTTGAATTGTAACATCTTTTAATTTTTGTTAAAATGAAATCCAACCGTTTTGTTATGTTGTAACCACGTTTAAAACCATAAAGAGGTGAAATAATAATATAATAATCAAAAAATATCTTTTAATAAAATAATAAAAAAAATCAATCGTACGTTTTTTCTTTGGGATTTTCTTTCTTAATCAAATTGACTAATATCTAAAGTGAAACTAAGGCTAAAATCAATTCATAAATCAAACTTTTGTCATCACCCTAAAAGTCATTTTTTAAGGTCCAACGCCTTGAAATGGTCTTTTCCGCTTTTATTGGTTAAACGTGGATTTCTAAAGCCTAAAATCAACACGTAGCTTTGTCACCTCTTTCAAAAAAAAACAAGAGATCATTAATGGTCCAATGCCTTAATGTTTTCTCTCCTTTCAAAAGAACCGAAAGATTGTTTAATGGTCCAACGCCTTAAATGACCTTTCATTCAATCAAAATATATCTTGCAAAAAAGGATATAAATAATTTAACTAACGTTTAGTTCTAAAAGAACTACGTAGGTCTGATTTCCTCATCGCAATTGAGGAATACGTAGGAGCAAGGGAAACACCCCCTTGTCGACCACAAAAAGATAAAAAATATATATGAAAGGCATAAAAAGACACAAAAAGCGTAAAAAGGGAAGATAACACAAATTGAAGTTATATTCGCACACTTGATTAAAGGCTGTCGTCCCTTGTGACGGACGCGTGGGGTGCTAATACCTTCCCCGTGCGTAAATACAACTCCCGAACCTTTCACTTAAAGTTCTTAGACCACACATTTTCCGGTTTTTTCCGACGTTTTCCTCGAATAAACGTTGGTGGCGACTCCACGCGTTTTCCTTCCTTGGAAGATGCACCCGTGAGTCTCATGTCGCCCTCCCGCCGAAGGGTAGGTTGTGACACTACCTTATTAGTATGTCTATGTCTATTTCATATAGGATTTCTTGTTTTGCTATGACCATGAATGACTGATCCCCCTTGTTCGAGGGTTATGATGTAACTGTCCAATTGCACCATTTTCTTTGTTCTTAATGAAATTCGTCAATGTTTATGTTAATTAATTCTCTTCCTTATTCTTATTGTTTATGTGGAAAATGATCAATCCTATGCTTAATCAAATGTACTATGGTGATCATTTGCATATGTTGGGTAGACCTAGGTAAAGAATGTTTTACACCAAATTGCATGATCAAACCTTTCAGGTAATTTTCGATAGATTAATTAGTCTTTAATTGATTATCCCTAAAATTGCTTATATCCTTTGACTTAAGTTGATACATCCATGATCATTGGAATATTAATTTAAGGCAAAGAACATCTTCCGACGACTTTTGTTGATTTTGGAAATCGATAATTAATTGTGATAGGAATTTCATAAGAACTTGAATTGGGGGGAAATTGGTAGTAGTGAATCATAATCCTCAATCACTTTTAATATCATTCAAATATTTCTTTTGTGTATTTTACTTGGTTTCTTTTAAAACCAAAACCACAAAAATACTTCAATTTCTCTTTTGATTAATCCAACTACTTAGTTTAACAATTTTGACTAATTGGAAACACAATTGGTCCTTAGGGTTTGATATTCAGACTTTCAGTCCACTGTTACTACTGTGTAGGGTACACTTGCTCTTGTGTGATTACTATTTTTATACATCACATTTCTGGCGCCATTGTCGGTGACCAGTTGCAAACATTCCCGAATAGTTTAATTTTTGTTAAACCAAACAATTTTGTTTATAGAAAATTTATTATTATTTATTTAATTTTCTACTCATTCTTTTTTACTTTATTTGTCATTTCTTGTTGCACTCGATCTTCTCTTATGTTTGGTAATGCATGCAAAGTACAACCTAAGACTAGAAAGTGACAACAATTGTCGAATTGTTCCAAAATAAATAAAACTAAGATTAATTCTACAGTATAGGAATAACCTAGGTCGACTCAGAGATACAATTCAATTTGGTTTTGACTTCAATGCACTTATAAATAGCAGGGGGAATTTCAACGAATAGTTTGTAGGCAATGAAGAGAAATTCAAAAACACAAAAACATAAGTGCAAAATCTAAAACAAAAGAGAGTTTTGGAAACATAATATAAAAAAAATTTAATAACATCAATCCAATTCACCAAACCAAACAATTCAAATTATCACAGTTGCTACGAATGATGTTCAAATTGTGAAAGTTCAATTAATGTCATTAGAGATAGTTCAATCGAATTAATCCCTAAATTCATTGAGATTGCTAAATAGATTGGAATATCATCCAAAAAATATGTGATTAAATTTGAAATTAGGAAATAAATCCATAACCTAATTCATTTTCAATCCTAAGCACAATCATAATCATGAAAATCGAACATAGGATTGAAGAAGAAGATGGACATTCACACAAAATTGAAATACTAAACTAGAACTCAAGTTCAACCTTGCTTGGAGTGGATCCTTGGATTGATTGTTTGTTTAGCCTTCAATAATCATCACCAGTGGAAGAGCAATGGAATTTATGCAAGAAAAAAGGTATAACAGAGTTGAAGAGAGGAAGAAGAATGAAGAACAATTGAGAGAAAAAGTTTAATCCTAAAACTTCCACAACAAGTTTCTAAATTTGTTTTTGTATAAAATGAAATAACTGACTAACTAACTACATTAATATATATAATGGATACGTAGAAGGAAGGAATGGGCCTTGATTAGGCCCATCTAATCTACCTAATTAAGCTAATTACACAAAGCAAAGCCCAATTTCATAGCCTAATTATTCAAGTGCAGAGGTTTTGACTTCCTAGCCCAATATGACCCTTGAAATGGAAGAATTGGCCCAAGCTTATTTCAGACAAAATTAAAGCCCTTTTCCTTATCTTTCTAGGGACTACTCACATGAATTTGGACTTTTGTAGTGTCTTATAGACCCTCCACAAAGAAGATAGGTCAAGTAAACATAAAATCCAAAAATAAGCAACAATTATCAATTAAACCCAAATATTTGCCTAAGACCAAAATGAGTTAAGGTGAGAAAATAAGAGCCAAAAAGAGGTGAAATATGCTAAGGAGAATAGAAAAATATTAAACTAAGAATGCTCAATCAAATTTCCCCACACTTTATCTTTTGCACTCCTGGGCAAAACTAAGAGAAAGACTAAGAAAAAGAAATCAAACTAAAGTAAAACCACAACTAAAAGAAAGGAATGAACAAGACACACATATTTTTCAAGGAATCCTAACAATGAAAAAAAGTGGGAGAGATGGAAAATGGAAGAATGGTATCAAGGTAACAAGGAATGCATGAACACATGATCACAAAATGCAAAGTGGACAAGTAGTCAAGTCAAAATTAAGAATGTACCGTGGTGATAGAAATCTCTCAAAGAACAACACTCAACCTTACGAAATGTGTATGGGTTTGTGTTTAAACTTAAACACCACATGAAAAAGCATGAATGGAATAGTGCAATCCACCCACAAAAGCCTAAAACCTCACAAGGCATAATTCTATCACACATGATCCACCTTAAATTTTTTTCAAGCCTACTCATCACTTCAACAATTGCAACAATGGTTCACATCAATCATCAAACCTCTCAACTAAAAAGGATACATCTCTCACAATTTATACAAGTTAGAAATCCTATGAAAAACATGAAAAAATGCCAAAATTCATAAAAAAAAACATTAGAAAATAGCAGCTGCAAAATATTTATTAGTATTATTATTTTAAATTTTTTATTTTCTATATGTAAAAACAGTAAAGCAAAAACAAATACAATAAGATACAAAACAAGAAACAAAAAACAACAACAAAAACAAAACTAACATACAAATATAGAAAACAGACAAAACAATAAACAAAAAACAAAAACAGACACAAACTAAAACAGAAACATAAAACAACAACAAATACAAAAAAATAGAAAATAGAGAAAACATATTTTTACTAAACCTTCCCCCCAAACTTGAAGTGCACATTGTCCTCAATGTGAACATGCAATATGCAAACAAAGAGACAACATATAAATGAACAGGGAATGAAACTCCTGAAGTGCCATTCAAGGCACATCATTACATAAAATTAGCAAGACCAAAGAGAGGTCTGCCACAAACTCCTCCACCTGAGGGCTCTCATGAAAAAGCTTGAGTTAGTGACTGTTCACTTTGAAGACTTTGCTAGTAACTTCATTTTTAATCTCAACTGCACTATGGGGAAAACATTAGTAATAACAAAAGAACCATCCTATCTATATGGAAGTTTACAGGAAATAAGCTTGAGGCGAGAGTTAAACAAGAGCAGTTTTTGGCCAAATGAAACTTATTTCTAAGAATCCTAGAGTCATGAAACCTCTTCACTTTCTCCTTGTAAATCTTGGAGTTCTCATAGCTTCTAAGCGGATCTCCTCAAGTTCTTGCAATTGGATCTTTCATTCTATACCCACTTCATCAAATGCTATGTTACAACCCTTCACCCCCCAATAAGCACGGTGCTTAATCTCCACAAGAAGGTGGCATGATTTACCAAAAACCACCCTATAGGGAGACATCCCCAAAGGTGTTCAGTAAGCGTTCCTGTGGGCTTATAGAGCATCTTTAAGTAGCTTGCTCCAATCCTTCTTGTTGGCCTGCACTACCTTCTGCAACACTTGCTTGATCTCTCTATTAAAAAACTTCGCTTGCCCATTAGTTTAGGGATCATAAGCTGTAGCAACTCTATGCACAACCCTATACTTCTAGAGCATGGATGCCAAAGATTTGTTACAGAAGTGGCTCCCTTGGTCACTAATAATAGCTCTAGGTACACCAAACCTACAAAAATATTAGATCTCACAAAATCCACAACAACTTTAGAATCATTAGTTTTGGTGGCCTTAGCTTCAACCTATCTAGAAACATATTCAATAGCAAGCAAGATATACGAAAAACCATGAGAAATAGGAAATGGACCCATAAAATTAATATCCCAAACATAAAAAATCTAATAGAAAATAATGAACAGTTGGGGCATCTCATGCCTATGTGTAGTGATCCCTTTCACTCTCTAACATTGCTCACAAGTGGTGGAAAAAGATGGGCATCTCTAAAAATGGCGGGCCAATAAAACCCACAATCTAACACCCTCTTAGTGGTTTGTTGAGGACCAAAATGACCCTCGATAGGTGTGCCATGACAAAATTGAAGAATAAATTGAATCTCATGATCTGGAACACACTTGCGAATCACTTGGTCAATACATAACCTCCCCAAATAAGGATCATTCCATACATAATATTTAGCATTACTCTTAAGTTTATCTTGTCAAGACCTAGAAGCATGTGGTGGGACAACAAATGAAACAATGAAATTCATAATGTCAGCAAACCAAGGTGTAACATGTGATGAATACAACTGCATCAAATGCACATCAGGGAAGTTACCCCTAATAGGAAAGGAACCAACAGGTCCCTTAATCTTGTTCAAATGATTAGCAATCAAATTTTTTACACCATTCCTATCTCTGATCTCAATATCAAACTCCTGAAGAAGAAGCATCCACCTGGTCAATCTAGGTTTAACATCATGCTTCTTCAACAAATACCTCAAAGTTGCATGGTCAGTAAAGACAATGATATGGGAGCAAAGCAAATAAGATATGAATTTATCTAAAGCAAAAATAACAGCTAAAAGCTCCTTCTCGGTGGTGGTGTAGTTAACTTGGACTGCATCCAAAGTGCGTGAAGCATAAGCAATGACTTGGGATAGTCGATCAACTCTCTGTGACAAAGCAACCCCAAGTGCATAGTTGGAGGCATCACACATGAGCTCAAAGGAAAGCTCCCAATTTGGTGGCTGCATGATGGGAGAGGTGGTAAGCCTCTTCCTCAACTCCTCAAATGCCTATTTGCAAGGCTAGTCAAGCACAAAGTCTATGTCCTTTTGGAGAAGCTTGGACAATGGCAGGGAGTCGCAACCTACCCTTCGACGGGAGGGCGACACAAGGGCTCACGGGTGCGTCTTCCAAGGGAGGAAGGCGCGCGGAGTCGCCACCAATGTTTATTTGAGGAAATCATCAAAAAAACTAGAAAAGGTGTGGTCTACGAATTTTAAGTGTGAAAGGTTGGGGAGTTTTTTTGACGCATGGGAAAGGTATTAGCACCCTACGCGTCTATCACAAAGGATGACAACCTTTAATTAAGTGTGCAAATATGTCTTCAAAATGTATTTTTCCCTTTTTTATGTTTTTTTGCTTTTTATAGGTCTTTTTTGTATTTTTTATTTTTTTGTGGTCGACAAGGGTGTTTCCCTCGCTCCTACATATCCTCAATTGCGATGAGGAAATAAGACCTACGTAGTTCTTTTAGAACTAAACATTGGTTAAGTTGTTTTTATCTTTTTTTGCAAGATATATTTTAACCGAACAAAAGTCGTTTAAGGCGTTGGACCATTAAACGATCTTTTGATTCTTTTGAAAGGAGAGAAACGTTAAGGCGTTGGACCATTAACAATCTCTTGGTAGAGAAACGTTAAGGCGTTGAATCATTAACGATCTCTTGGGGTGGTCGACAAAAGCGGGGTTTTTGCTCCTACGTATCCTCAATTGCGATGAGGAAATCAGACCTACGTAGTTCTTGCAAAAGCGGTAAAGTTATGTGTTGATTTTATGCTTTTGAACAGTCCATGTTAACTGATAAAAGCAAAGAGGACCGTTTAAGGCGTTGGACTTTAAAACGGTTTCAAGTGATTTTTGCGGACAAAGCTTGATTTGTGAGTTGATTTTAGCCTTGGTTTCACTTTGATTATTAGTGTCGCAACCTACCCTTCGGCGGGAGGGCGACGCGTGACTCGCGGGATGCGTGTTCCACGAAAGGAATACGCGTGGAGTCGCCACCAACGTTTATTTGAGGAAAACGTCGGAAAAACCGGAAAAGACGCGATCTACGAACTTTTAAGTGAAAGGTTCGGGAGTTGTATTTACGCACGGGGAAGGTATTAGCACCCCACACGTCCGCCCCAAGGGACGACAGCCTTTAATCGAATGTGCAAACATGACTTTGATTTTTTTATGTTCCCTTTTTATGTCTCTATATCCTTTATACCCTTTTTATATTTTCTCTTTTTGTGGTCGACAAGGGTGTTTCCCTTTGTTCCTACGTATTCCTCAATTTGGGATGAGAAAATCAGACCTACGTAGTTCTTTTTTATCAAGTGATTCTTTTTTACTTAAGTGGTGATCATTTTAAGGCGTTGGACCTTAAAAATGATCCATTTTACTTAGTGAGAAATTGAGATGACAAACTTCAAAAGCCTATTTTTGTGGACGAGCTTGACTAGGCGAATTGATTTTAGCCTTTAGTTTCACTTTAGTTATTAATCAATTCGATTAAGAATGAGAAATCCCAAAGAGAAAACGTCCGATTGATTTTCCGCTTTATTTTACTAAAAGATGTCTTTTTGATTATTATATTATTTTTTACCTCTTTTTGATTTCCAACGTGGTTACGGCACGACCGAACGGTCGGAATTTATTTTAACCGAAGTTAATGGATAATACAATTCAAACGTTCGGTGGAAATTTATTTTATTTTTAAGTTAAGCGAGAAATGACTTAAGTAAAATGGCTTAAGCACGTCAACAGGGGGTATAAAAAGTAAACAAAACGAGAATAAAAATGCACGAAACACAATGTGGACCACTACGGGTACATAGAATGAATCGAAAAGCTTGGTTCGAGGTACTTACCCGTTGAAGATCGAAGAACGATGAAGAACGAATGAAGAACGTCGAAGAACGGTTGAAACCTTTGCGAAATTCTTCACAGAAAACGTTACGGAAACGTTTCAGAAGCGCCTCGGCTTAGATTTTCTTCACGGAAACAATTTTTCCAAGCAAATTCGAAAGAGAGAGAAGTGCCTAAGGGGCTGAACCCCTTTCTTCTTCACTTCCTCCCCTATTTATAGCAAAATAGGGGAGGTGGTTGCAGCCCAGCTCGCCCAGGCGAGCAGGGTTGCTTCCTCCAGAAGCAACCGCCTTCTGGAGGAATATTCCGGAGGGCCCAAGTGGGCCTGGGTGCTATTTGCACCCCCATTTTTACTAAGTACACCCCCTCTGCTGTTTTTTGGTGATTCTTTTTCCGTAAAGTTACGGAAACTTACGAATTTCGTAACGATACTTGTTTTCTTTCCGTAATGTTACGGAACCTTGCGGATTACATAATCATCCCCTTTTTGACTTACGGAATGTTACGGAACCTCACTTAATTATGCAACGATGCTTCCGTTTGATTTCCGGTGTGTCACGGAAACTTACGGATTGTGCATCAATATTTTTTTGGTTTTTCGGCATGTCCTGGAATTTCACAAATTGCCTAATGATGGGTGCCAAGCACCTCACGAGGACCAAAGAATGGTCGCACGTCATCGAGCAAAGGTTCCCGGACGAAATTAGGGTATGACAGTTGCCCCTCTTTACTTGTCTTTTATTGGAGATAAAAGGAAAGTAAAGATAAGACACTAATTTCGTTCCTCTCGATTTGGCGAGAGTCGCGAGTGACCATAAAATCTCCACATGCAAATGACTTGTTGTTCCCAAAATTTCACAAATTGCCTAATGATGGGTGCCAAGCACCTCACAAGGACCAAAGAATGGTCGCATGTCATCAAGCAAAGGTCCCCGAAAATCAGTGTATGACACTAATTTCGCTCCTCTCGGTTGACGAGAGTCGCGGGTGACCATGACTTGTCGTTCCTAGAATTTCACAAATTGCCTAATGATGGATGCCAAGCATCTCACAAGGACCAAAGAATGGTCGCATGTCATCAAGCAAAGGTCCCCGAAAATTAGTGTGTGACACTAATTTGGCTCCTCTCGGTTGACGAGAGTCGCGGGCGACCATGAAATTTCCGCATGTAAATGACTTGTTGTTCCCGGAGGAACAAAAGGTGCAGAAGACTATGTCAGTCTCTGCATGCTATCAAGCGTTCTGTCTTACAGATAGCAAAAGAATGTTTATACGGATAACCACTCGGGTATTTCCGCGTATCATCGGGCCCGCCGCCTCTGGATGATACAAGGGTGCAGAATGACCAAACTTGGTCTCTGCTTGTCATCGGGCCCGCCGCCTCTGGATGACAAAAGGGTGCGAATAACCGTAAAGTATCTCCGCGTATCATCGGGCCCGCCGCCTCTGGATGATACAAGGGTGCAGAATGACCAAACTTGGTCTCTGCTTGTCATCGGGCCCGCCGCCTCTGGATGACAAAAGGGTGCGAATAACCGTAAGGTATCTCCGCGTATCATCGGGCCCGCCGCCTCTGGATGATACAAGGGTGCAGAATGACCAAACTTGGTCTCTGCTTGTCATCGGGCCCGCCGCCTCTGGATGACAAAAGGGTGCGAATAACCGTAAGGTATCTCCGCGTATCATCGGGCCCGCCGCCTCTGGATGATACAAGGGTGCAGAATGACCAAACTTGGTCTCTGCTTGTCATCGGGCCCGCCGCCTCTGGATGACAAAAGGGTGCGGATAACCGTAAGGTATCTCCGCGTATCATCGGGCCCGCCGCCTCTGGATGATACAAGGGTGCAGAATGACCAAACTTGGTCTCTGCTTGTCATCGGGCCCGCCGCCCTGGATGACAAAAGGGTGCGGATAACCGTAAGGTATCTCCGCGTATCATCGGGCCCGCCGCCTCTGGATGATACAAGGGTGCACGTCACATGACCTCAGGGTCAGTATGACAAAGATTATGGGGCGGCCGACAAAAGCAAAGCTCTTGCTCCTACGTATCCTCCAATGAGGAACTCAGACCTACGTAGTTCTGGATAACTTGTGAGACTTGAAAAAGTCTCGGTGTTTTCTCCACTAAAATGCAAACATGCTTTAGCAAAGAGACAAATATTCCAACTGATTTAGAGCAGCATATGCTTTTTTGAGTGAAAAACAATGCGTCTACCGGGGAAGGAGAGTCTGCTGATGAAATCTCCCATAACCATAAATGAGATTTTGGATGTTAGCATTTCGTTTCTAAATGACCATTTAGAGGAAACATTGGGTTCGACAAAAATAGAAGAAATCCACTCAAAGTGTATCAATCTCGCACAGGTAAGTGTTTCATCCTAATTCCGAACCATAGATATGTCACGACTTGACTTTGCGAATTATTTCCTATCAAATCAAAGATTACATGGGTGATCATGGATCAATAGGGCTCCCCTTGGAAATGGGTTCTTTTGGTGGTTTTTTTTTTCTTTCGGCTTTTGTGTGTTTTTGGTTTTTGATTTTCCTGGCTTTTTCTTTTTCTGTTTTTTTTTGTTTAGTGCGGGGCGAGAAAAAAAGGTCGCTAGCGCACGGGATTTTGGTTGGTAATTAAAGGGAGAAGACCATTTTAGGTCGTGGTTTCCTTTCCTTCCTTTTTTTGTTCATTTGGTGACAATTCTGTATTGTTCAGATATTGTCCGGTCCAAAGACCTCTCTGCACATTTCTTCTGTTTTCTTTCGATCCTTGATCAGGAGCTTTCTTTCCTTCTTTTCTCTTTTTTTTTCTTTCTCCCATTCTTTGATTGGGAATTTTCTTTCTTTTCTTTTTGCTTTCTCCCACTCTTTGATTGGGAATTTCCTCTCTTTTCTTTTTGCTTTCTCCCACTCTTTGATTGGGAATTTCCTTTCTCTTCCTTTTTGCTTCCGAGGGTAAGGATTATGGTGAGCCAGGATTTTGGCTCAAGGTTTGTAGAATGGCTAGACATGATACATGTCGGGGTTTGGTTTGGCTCAAGGATAAAAGGGATGCCTCACATTATTTCCATGACACAAATACAAAAATGATGATTTGGAAACTTTATGCAAAACTGGTCATGCATGCATCTATGCGGACACTCAAATGTCAAATTTTTATGGTCATGTGATGCTAGGGCTCAGGATTCATTTCCTCTATTTTAATCAACCCAATGTTTCCAAAATATGTTCTTTTATCAATTTGGGCATTCATCCGAGTCCATTTCGGGAGTCCGGGGAAATTTCACAGCATTCACCCTTCAGGTGTAGACACATTTTCCAAAAATTGGTTATGATCAATGAATTTTTTCAAAGAAAAGTTGGAAATCGTCTCTTTTCAAAAGCATGTCGTTTTTTAGCTAGACAACTTATTTTCTCTTTTTCCACCTTTTTCCTTACTTGCCTTCTTCTTTTTTCTTATTTGCTCTCTTTTTCTTTACTTGCCCTCTTCTTTCCCTTTTGTTCTCTTTTCCATTTCATTTTCTTTTCTTTTCTATTTTTATTTTTATCATGATTTTTTTTTGTTTATTTTACATATATACTTTTGGACGATGTTCCTAAACGAAGAACTCTACACGGTTCCAGAATTTCAAACATCATCGATAGTAATGATATATAAATACTAACGCACCAATCTAAACAAAAATGTATGCGCTGTACAAATGACAATCGAAACAACAAAAACAAACATTAGTCTCTCAAGTCAAAACAATAACATAGAATAAAAATGACAAAAGAAATATGAAAGAAAACATGAATCTGGGGATCTCCCAGTCACGTGTCTCCACTCCCTCCCAAGAAGTCAAGCAAATCGGCCATCTCCTCATCCTCGTGGGCTTCTTCTCCATCGCCGGGAGCTTCTGGGGGTGCCTCTCCTGCTTGGGCCTCGGGCCAATCTCCGGGCCATGCTACCTGATGCAATCCTCCCTAGGAAGGGACCAATCACTAGAACCATGAGCAAGAGGCTCCAAGAAGATTGGGCTAGAGCTGCTGAAGAAGGCCCTAGGGTTCTCATGAACCTTAGGGTAGATTTCTGAGCCCATGGGCCAAGGTTGGGTCCAATTATCTTTGTACATATTAGACTAGGATGTCATTATATTTGGTCCTTGTATATAGGGCTCCATATTGTAGGTAGGGTACCCTAGAAATATAGGATTTTTCAGCCCTTGTATTTTTTGGGCACTTAGACTAGTTTTTGTATTAGGGGTAGTTTTGTAATTTCACATGCACTAAGTGGATATTTGATGTGTGTGGTTGGAAATAAATTTAATTGAATTGGTAGAAGCCCAATACAATTAAATTTTAGAGGGGGAGGTGAGCATTTGCTTACTACACCCCATTGCCACATCATATAGTCACACTTTGTGCATGTCCTTCATGCTTTTCATGCCTCATGACACCTAAGCACACTTAGTGGAGAATCTTGTAATTGATCTTGGATTAGTGGGCTGAACCATAACTAAAATTCACTAATCATAATTAGTGAAATTTTGGCTCCAAAGTTTGGCTCCACAAATTCAATTTCAAATTCAAGTGAAATTTGAATTTCCCTCCAATTTTGTGTGACACTTAGGCTATAAATAGAGGTCATGTGTGTGTATTTTTTTTCAACTTTGATCATTTGAATATTAACTTCAGATTTCAGAGCTCCTTTTGAGCACAAAATTTCGTGCTCTTCTCTCCCTCTCCCTTCATTCATCTCCTTCTTCCTCCAAGCTCTTATCCATGGCCTCCTATGGTGGTGAGCTTCTTCTAGACTCATCTTCTCCTTGAAGTGGCGTCTCCTCTCTCTCTTCCTTCTCCATTCCGCTGCCATTTATCTTCCAAGAAGCAAAGGAATCCATTGATGAAGAAGATCCTAGGCCTACAAGCTCCAATGGAGCTTGCATCATGTGGTATCAAGAGCATCTTCATCTAGGTGATGTTCTTTTGCTTCCTCTATCTTTTTGTTCGGTGAATTCTCTTTAATTCCTTGTTCTTCATCTTATTCTCCATGTATATCCTCCATTGTCTTGTGGTTTGGTGCTGTTTAGAGTAGATTCAAAAAAAAAAAAAATAAACCGATTAAATCTTAGATCTACACTTGTTCTTGCATTTCTATGGTTCAAAATTTGTAGATCTACTCTTGAATCTTGTTTTTGTGTTGATTTTAGGTTCTATCAATTTTCATTCATAATATTCTTGTGCTGAACCTTTAGATCTAAATTTTGTTCCAAAATATTGATTAGAAAAAAAAAACACAAAAATCTAAGTGTAAATTACTTAATCCATGTTGTCTTAGAGTCATGTTTAGTCATAGTAATTGTCACATTATGTTCTAAGTTTGTGTTGAATTTTATTTTGTTAATTGAATTCTAGATACATTTGTTCATGTATTCTTGTCATTCTTAGCCTATCTTTTGAATTTTGAGTCTAATTCATGCATGTTATTTAGTTCATAACATGTTCTAAATCAATTCCTAGAAGTAGTCTTGTTCTTGAACTTTTTTTTGCTTTCTAAGTTTCCTACATGATGCCTATGATGAAGTTGAGTTGTGGTGCTGAGTTGTGGCTGGATTTGTGAATCAAAATAAGTCTTAAGCTCTCTTTAATTGTGTTATTCAAGATAATTGAGCATAAGCAAACACAAATTGTAACTATCCAAGCCTTAAGCAACATAAACACTACTCTTGATTTCTAGGTTGAAATCGCTGGTGCTGGCAGCTTGAACATACGAACTTGTATAAATTACTGGGAATTGGTCACTACGTTTTTTGAGCTGAAACTTTTACTGAATTTTCTAGACATCTGGACGAAAATTATAAAAAAAGAACCAAGCGATTTGGATTAAAGGAAAAAATAATAAAAATCTCACAAGTTGGCAGAAAAATCAGTGTCCAGGGAAAAAAAAAAGAAAAGTGAAAGAAAAGTGTGCTTGTTGTTTTGGCTCAAAATTTGTTCTATAATTGGTGCCTATTTTATACCAATCCTAGTTCTGAAATTTCAATTGAAAATTATTGTGAAAACAAGTGCCAAAACTAGAGGTTTCTTGAGTCTTTTTTTTTTTTAGAGTTTTTCTACTCTACTCTAGAGCCATTCTAGGTTTCTCTTTGAGTCCTAGCTTGCTTTTTTGTGCTTTTCATTGCTTTAGTTGTTGAATAATCCTTGGAAATTTGTCTTGTTAAAACTCTATTGGTTTAGCTTTCATTTCATTTTTTTTTTGGTCTTTGGTTATTGCTTGTCTCTTTGTTTCCTTGCTTGTGAGTTGCCATATAGGGAATTGGAAAGGAGGATTGGTGCCATATCTTGAAGAATTTGAGTCAAGAAGCAAGGGGCCAACCACCTTAAGAGCTATTGGACTAAGAAGCACTCCAAATTGAGTGAAACACTAAAGAGAGAATAGCCACCACAATTGAGGACTTTTTTCTTTGTAATTTTGTAATTGGCAATTTGCTTTGCTTTCAAATTTTGTAACAAAAAGGCCTTTCATTGGAAGTAAGTTGGGAGCCTCCGCTAGGTCACCCTACTTCCATTTGTGTGTAATAATTTTAGGCAATTTTTCCCTTAGGATAGTGAGTGTTTTGTTGGGAACCTTAAATGAGGTCATCCAAACACTCTTAGGATCCGCCTAGTTTGCATTTCTTGCACTTTAATTTCTTGCTTACTTTCATAGCTTATTTCCTTTACCCTCCATTGTCAAACCGCCTAGATAGCTTTCCTTTTACCAATTAGTTTTTACCTTATCTTTCACACCTTTTTTAGTGTTTATTTTGGCTAGTTTCAACCATAGTTTCTTTTACCTTTTTTTCAAACCCCCAACAAGAAAGAACCATAACTTAGGAACCAACATGAGTCTTCATTCTTCATCTAGTGTTAATGGTGAGGGTTCTACTCCTAAGGACCCCTTGTATAAGATATTAGATGAGTTGAGATCCCTTAAGTTGTGGAAAGAAAAACAAGAGAGAAAAGAAAAAGGTAAAAAAAGAGTGGAAGAAATAAGTCAAGATGAAAGAGAGAAAATAAGAGAGGAAGAAAGAAGAAAAATAATGAAAGAAATGAAAAGAGAAAAACATGCCTCCTATAGTAGTCATGACTCTTGCAAGAGTTTAAGTGAAGAACTTAGCGACTATTATAGAGGGCGTCATAGTTCACATACTAAACATCACTTCCAAAGAAGAGAAAAGGATAGAAGGCCTCAAGAGGTTAACATTAGCCTCCCATATTTCCACGGAAAAGATAATGTTGAGGCCTACTTAGATTGGGAAATGAAGGTTGAACAACTCTTTGCTTGCCATCATATTAGCGAAGAGAGAAAAGTTCCATTGGCTACCCTTAGCTTTCAAGGGTATGCCCTCTATTGGTGGACTTCCCTTGTTAAAGAACGAAGGATTCATGAGGATCCTCCAGTAGAGTATTGGAATGATCTTAAGAGTGCCCTTAGGAAGAGGCACATTCCCTCCTACTATGAAAGGGAGCTTATGGACAAGCTCCAAAGGCTTAGACAAGGGAGTATGAGTGTTGAAGAATATAGACAACAAATGGAACTACTCCTTTTAAGAGCTGGACTTAGGGAGGAGGAAAGAACAAGCATAGCTAGGTTCCTTAGTGGGCTCAATATGGAAGTGAGGGACAAGGTTGAACTCCTTCCATATAGGGACCTAGATGAGCTAGTCCAACTTTGTATAAGAGTGGAGCAACAACTTAAAAGAAAGCCTTCTTCAAAATCTTATGGCTCTCACTCTTATCCAAGGAAGGACCAAGCCCATGGAATTTTAGGGGCTGCACCTTCAAAACCCAAGGAAGATAAGGGTAAGACCATAGAGAAATACACCCCTAAGACTAGTTCCCAAGAAAGGACTAGCAACATTAAATGCTTCAAATGTCTTGGGAGAGGTCACATTGCCTCTCAATGCCCCACAAAGAAAACCATGATCATGAGGGGTCAAGACATTTATAGTAGTCAAGAGGAGACTACTTCTTGCCCTTCCTCTAGTGGAAGTGAAGATGAAGTAAGGGGTGATGAGTCTAGTGAGGAAGTCTACCCTCATGAAGAAGGTGACCTCTTAATGGTTAGAAGGCTCCTTGGAGGTCAATCTTGTGATCTATCTCAATCCCAAAGAGAGAACATCTTTCATACAAGATGCAAAATTTTAGATAAAACTTGTTCTCTCATTGTGGATAGTGGATCTTGTTGCAATTGTTGTAGCACAAGATTAGTTTCCAAGTTGAACCTCACTATCATTCCCCACCCAAAACCTTATAAACTTCAATGGCTCAATGAGCAAGGGGAAATGATAGTTAACCAACAAGTGAAGGTACCTTTCTCCATTGGGACATATAAGGATGAAGTTAATTGTGATATAGTTCCCATGGAGGCAGGACATATTTTGTTAGGAAGGCCGTGGCAATTTGATAGGAAGATCATTTATAATGGCCTAACTAATGAGATTAGCCTCACCCATCTTGGCACTAAATTTGTGTTGCATCCTCAAACACCTTCACAGGTGGCCAAAGATCAACTAACTATGAAAGATAAGAGGGATGAGGAAGAAAAATTAGAAAAACAAAAGAAAAAGAAGGATAGTAAGGTCTTGTCTTCAAAGGCCATGGGGAAGGAAAAAGAGGGAAAGGATTCCTCCAAGAAGGTTGTTAAGAAGGAAAATCATTTTGCAACAAAAGGTGATATTAAAAGAGCACTCCTTCTTAAACAATCTTTCTACCTTCTCCTATCAAGGGAAACATCCCTTAGCACTGCCACAATTCCTACATTTGAGACCTTACCCCCAAAGGTCCAAGAACTCTTACATGAATTTGGTGATATATTTCCCAAAGAGATACCCCCTGGGCTACCTCCTTTAAGGGGAA
>NW_021144516.1:0-17429 GCF_004193775.1 Glycine soja
CATGTGGATGGATCGGTTTGCTCTTACTTGAACGGGAGTCAAGAACTTCCCCGCTTGTTAGCCAAGGCCAAGGCGATGCAGACACCCTACTCCGCCCCTAAAGAGATTCATGGGCTTCTCGGCTATTGTCAACATATGATAGACTTTAATGGCCCACATAATTAGAAATCGTTAGGAAACTTGTATGGTCTCTCAGACCTTGACTAGATACGACTTCCTTTTTGAAATAAAATGAGTTGGTCCCCATGTTTCTACTCCAAAAAGCTTGTGCAAATCAAATCACTCCTACATTTCATCTCTAGCATGCATTTTCTTTCTTTACCCACTCCTCACGTTTGGTTTTTTTTCGGGAAAACACCATAACTAAACGCGCCGCAAGGTATCCCTATTGCACCAGATCCAAATCTAGAACGAATGGTGATCAAGAGGAGACGCAGGAACAGATGAAAGCCGACATGTCGGCTCTGAAAGAACAAATGGCCTCCATGATGGAGGCCATGTTAAGTATGAAGCAGCTCATAGAGAAGAACGCGGCCACCGCCGCCGCTGTCAATTCGGCTGCCGAAGCAGACCCGACTCTCTTGGCAACTGCGCACCATCCTCCCTCAAACATAGTAGGACGGGGAAGGGACACACTGGGGCATGATGGCAGCCCTCACCTGGGATACAACCGAGCGGCTTACCCTTATGGATTGCCGCCCAACTATTCACCACCCGTCTTGCAAGAAGATGCGGGCCACATTGCTTCTCCCGTCCTTGAAAGAGAGCCTCCTCAGCAGCCCGACGAAGTCCACAAAGACCCTCAAGACTATGCTCGAAGGGATGTCGAGTTCTATCCCCCGATCCCCGAAGGGCCGGCACCAGGCACGTTGCCTCAACCCAACATCGCGGCACCACCAATAGTTTTGTCCACGGAAGGGCCGCCTCCAGCAACTGAAGAAAGGAGGAAGCTCGATCTCCTTGAGGAAAGATTGAGGGCCGTGGAAGGATTTGGGGATTATCCGTTCGCAGACATGACGGATCTTTGCTTAGTACCCGATGTTGTTATTCCCCCGAAGTTCAAAGTGCCGGACTTCGACAAGTATAAAGGGACGACTTGTCCCAAAAACCATCTCAAGATGTACTGCCGTAAGATGGGCGCCCACTCTAAGGATGAAAAGCTATTAATACACTTCTTTCAAGATAGCTTGGCCGGAGCCGCGGTAGTGTGGGTAGACTAATTTGGAAGCTTCCCGTATCCGTACTTGGAAGGATCTGATTACTGCCTTCCTAAGGCAGTATCAGTACAATTCTGATATGGCTCCCGACCGCACTTCAACTGCAGAATATGTTCAAGAAAGAGGGTGAAACTTTAAAGAATATGCGCAGCGGTGGAGGGATTGGCGGCACAAGTAGCTCCTCCCATGGTTGAGAGAGAGATGATCCACCATGATGGTAGATACTCTGCCAGTGTTCTACATATGAGAAGCTAGTAGGTTACATGCCGTCCAGCTTTGCGGATCTTGGTATTTGCAGGGGAAAGAATCGAGGTAGGATTGAAAAGAGGAAAGTTTGATTACGTTTCCTCCACAAAATGCGAATGCCAAAGAATTGGGGCAACGGGGCAAAAAGGAAGGAAGGAGATGCCCATGCCGTCTCTTCAATACCCGCGTGGGTCAAACCCCAGCAAACACCTCATGGTACCCATCAGTACGCGCAACATCATCCAAGCTTCTCGGCTCATGCCGGGGAACGCCTCTAGTTCAACACCCGTGCAGCCTAAGGCACCCACCCAGAGGGAAGCTCCCCAAGTTCCAACTCCGAACACGACTCGACCGGCCAGTAATTCCAATACGACAAGGAACTTCCCTCCGAGGCCATTTCCGGAATTCACCCCACTCCCAATGACGTACGAAGATCTTTTGCCATCCCTCATCGCCAATCATTTGGCCGTGGTAACTCCCGGAAGGGTCCTCGAACCCCCTTTCCCGAAGTGGTATGACCCTAACGCAACCTGCAAGTACCATGGGGGTGTCCCGGGGCATTCCGTTGAAAAATGCTTGGCCCTTAAATACAAGGTCCAACATTTAATGGATGCTGGATGGCTGACTTTTCCAAGAGGATCGGCCCAATGTGAGAACCAACCCGCTCGCCAATCATGGAGGGGGAGCGGTTAATGCAGTTGAGTCCGATAGGCCGCACAGGTCTAAACCTTTAAGGGATGTGGCAACCCCTAGGAGGTTTATCTTTGAGGCCCTACAAAAAGGAGGTGTGATTCCCCATAGTGGGTGTAAGGAGGATTCCTGTCTGCTACACTCCGGCGAGCTGCATGACATGGAGACGTGTTTGGGAGTAGAGGATTTGTTACAGTGGATGATAGATCAAGGTCGACTGGAAGTCGGCAGTGAAGGAAAAGAAGAGCAGCATATATGCATGCAGTCCACGGATGGGAGCAGTGTTGCGAAGCCCAAACCCTTGGTGATATACTTCACTAAAAGCGCAGCTTCGTAAAAGCTCGGACAACCCTTAGCAGCCAAACCTGTTCCCTTCCCATACCAAAGTAGCCACGCGGTACCATGGAGGTATACACCTCCGAGGGAGAAGGAAGAAGAAGCCACCGACGTCAGCTCATTGTCAGCTAAAGTAACAAATATCACGGGACTGAGTGGTGTGACCCATAGTGGCCGTGTGTTCGCACCTCCGGACCTACCAGTCCAACCCGCGGACATCAAAGGAAAAGGAAAAGTGGTGGAAGAACAAGATGGCGAAGCACCCCACGCTTCGAATAAAGATATCCCGGCAAAGGGCCTCCCCGAGAAAAAGGATGGTAAAAGGAGGTGTCACTAGAGGAAGCCAGCGAGTTCCTCCGGATAATTCAGCAGAGCGAATTCAAGGTTATCGAACAGCTCAACAAAACCCCGGCAAGGGTCTCGCTGTTGGAGTTACTTATGAGCTCCGAGCCTCATCGGGCTCTGCTAGTAAAAGTTCTGAACGAGGCCCATGTGGCCCAAGATATCTCGGTAGAAGGTTTCGGAGGGCTGGTCAACAATATCACTGCCAACAACTATCTTGCCTTCGCCAAAGAAGAGATCCCCGCCGAGGGGAGAGGGCATAATAAGGCTTTACACGTATCAGTCAAGTGTATGGACCATATCGTAGCCAAGGTGCTCATCGATAATGGTTCCAGTTTAAACGTGATGCCTAAAAGCACTTTGGAGAAGTTACCATTCAATGCTTCCCACTTAAAGCCGAGTTCAATGGTGGTTCGTGCCTTCGGCGGCACTCGCCGAGAGGTTAGGGGAGAGATCGATCTCCCGGTACAAATAGGCCCTCACACCTGTCAAGTCACCTTCCAAATAATGGATATTAACCCCCCTTACAGCTGTCTGTTGGGGCGCCCGTGGATCCACTCAGTGGGAGTTGTGCCTTCTACACTCCACCAAAAGTTGAAATTCGTAGTGAAGGGGCACTTGGTCATCGTGTCAGGCGAGGAAGACATCTTGGTAAGCTGCCCATCCTCTATGCCTTATGTGGAAGCCGCAGAAGAATCGTTAGAAACCGCTTTCCAGTCTTTTGAGGTGGTCAGCATTTCCTCCGTGGACTCTCTCTCTGGGCAGCATTGTCTGTCCGATGCAGCAGTAATGATGGCCCGAGTTATGTTGGGGAGCGGTTATGAACCCGGAATGGGTTTAGGCAAAGACAACGGCGGCATAACTAGCCTGATAAACGCCAAAGGAAATCGTGGGAAGTATGGTTTAGGCTATAAGCCCACTCAGGCGGATATGAACAGAAGCATTGCGGGAAGGAAGAGCGGTGGTCAAAGCTCGCGTTGGAGACAAGAAAGTGAAGGAAGCCCGCCCTGCCACATAAGTAGAAGCTTTATAAGCGCGGGTCTAGGAGACAAAGGTCAAGTGGTCGCGATATGCGAAGATGATGTTCCGAGTACATTGGATTTGGTATGACCATGCCCTCCTGATTTCCAGCTGGGAAATTGGCGAGTGGAGGAACGCCCCGGCATTTACGCAACGAGCATAATGTAAACCTTTACGGTTTTAAAAGCTCTATAGTTGGGCCTAGGCTTTAGAGTTTTTCCTTTTGTTAAGGCTTTGTGTCTTTTGTTTTTGAATTTATAATACAAGGATCTTTCTTCATCTGTTCCTACGTCTCTACCCATTCTCATCCATTTGCATGTTTACTTCTTTTTCTGAAACGACAGATCCGATGACGAGTCCCTCGAAGGTACTAATACCTGGGACCCGCCTATCGACTTCGAGCAAGAAATGAATCAAACGGAAGATGAAGGAAACGAGGATGTGGGACTTCCCCCAGAATTAGAAAGAATGGTTGCCCATGAGGACCAAGAAATGGGGCCTCATCAAGAAGAAACAGAGCTGGTAGACTTAGGAATTGGCAGTGGAAAAAGGGAAGTAAAGATAGGTACAGGTATTACCGCACCTATCCGCGAAGAATTAATAACCCTGCTAAAAGACTACCAAGACATCTTTGCTTGGTCATAGCAAGATATGCCCGGTTTGAGTTCTGACATTGTACAACACCGATTACCTCTAAATCCCGAGTGTTCCCCGGTAAAACAGAAACTGAGAAGGATGAAGCCCGAAACATCCTTGAAGATAAAAGAAGAAGTGAAGAAGCAATTTGACGCTGGATTTCTGGCCGTCGCTCGGTATCCAGAATGGGTTGCCAACATCGTACCGGTCCCTAAGAAAGATGGGAAGGTGCGAATGTGTGTGGATTATCGGGACCTGAATCGAGCCAGTCCCAAGGACAATTTTCCTTTACCACACATCGATATCCTCGTAGATAACACGGCCAATTTCGCTTTATTTTCCTTCATGGACGGTTTCTCCGGTTACAATCAGATAAAGATGGCGCCCGAGGATATGGAGAAGACTACTTTTGTCACCCTGTGGGGGACGTTCTATTACAAGGTGATGTCCTTTGGACTCAAGAATGCCGGGGCAACTTATCAACGGGCCATGGTAGCTTTGTTCCATGATATGATGCATCAAGAGATCGAGGTCTACGTGGACGACATAATTGCTAAATCTAAATCCGAGGAAGAACACCTTGTCAACCTGCGGAAGTTGTTCGAAAGGCTTAAGAAATATCAATTAAGGTTGAACCCCGCTAAGTGTACCTTTGGGGTCAAATCAGGGAAATTACTGGGTTTCATTGTAAGCCAGAAAGGGATAGAGGTAGACCCCGAAAAGGTAAAGGCTATCCTTGAGATGCCAGAACCCTGTACAGAGAGGCAAGTCCGAGGTTTCCTGGGGCGCTTGAATTATATTGCCAGATTCATATCGCAGCTCACCGCCATTTGTGAGCCGTTGTTCAAGCTCTTACGCAAAAACCAAACTGATCGCTGGAATGAGGATTGCCAAGAGGCTTTTGGAAGGATCAAAAAGTGCCTAATGAATCCTCCCGTGCTTATGCCACCAGTACCTGGAAGGCCTCTCATTTTGTACATGACAATCTTGGACGAGTCAATGGGGTGTATGCTGGGGCAACATGACGAATCCGGGAAGAAAGAGCGCGCTGTTTACTACGTAAGTAAGAAGTTCACGACCTGTGAGATGAATTACTCCTTGCTCGAAAGAACGTGTTGTGCTTTAGTATGGGCATCCCATCGCCTAAGGCAGTACATGCTGAGCCATACTACCTGGTTGATATCCAAAATGGACCCGGTTAAGTACATCTTTGAAAAGCCAGCTCTCACGAGACGAATCGCCCGGTGGCAAGTCCTGCTATCCGAGTTTGATATAGTCTACGTCACCCAAAAGGCGATAAAAGGAAGCGCCTTAGCAGATTATTTGGCTCAACAGCCTCTTAACGACTATCAGCCCATGCATCCTGAATTCCCGGATGAGGACATCATGGCCTTGTTTGAGGAAAAATTGGACGAAGATCGGGACAAATGGACCGTATGGTTTGACGGAGCGTCAAACATTCTAGGTCATGGCGTTGGGGCAGTATTGGTCTCTCCGGACAATCAATGTGTACCCTTCACAGCCAGGCTGGGATTCGACTGCACCAACAACATGGCCGAATATGAAGCATGTGCCCTAGCCGTCCAGGCAGCGATTGACTCCAATGTCAAACTACTCAAGGTATACGGCGACTTGGCATTGGTAATCCATCAGCTGAGAGGGGAATGGGAAACTAGATATCCCAAGCTGATACCCTACAAAACCTATATCAAGGAATTGGCTAAGACCTTCGATGAGATCTCCTTCCATCATGTTCCCCGCGAGGAAAATCAAATGGCGGATGCACTTGCTACGTTGGCGTCTATGTTCCAGCTAACACCGCACGGGGATCTACCCTACATTGAATTTTGGTGTCGTGGCAAACCCGCGCATTGGTGCCAAGTGGAAGAGGAACGGGACGGAAAGCCTTGGTATTTCGACATCAAGCGATATGTCGTAAGCAAAGAATACCCGCCAGAGATTGCCGACAATGATAAAAGGACATTGAGAAGGTTGGCAGCCGGTTTCTTCATGAGCGGAAGCATACTGTATAAGAGAAATCGCGATATGACACTCCTGCGGTGTGTGGATGCCAGGGAGGCAAATCACATGATCGAGGAAGTCCATGAGGGCTCGTTTGGAACGCACGCCAACGGGCATGCTATGGCCAGGAAGATCCTCAGAGCAGGTTATTACTGGCTTACCATGGAAAGTGATTGTTGTGTCCATGTGAGGAAGTGCCACAAATGTCAAGCGTTCGCAGATAATGTCAATGCCCCACCACATCCTCTGAATGTCATGTCCGCCCCTTGGCCTTTCTCCATGTGGGGAATAGACGTCATCGGGGCCATTGAGCCCAAGGCCTCGAATGGTCATCGCTTCATCCTCGTAGCGATAGATTATTTCACCAAGTGGGTCGAGGCGGCTTCATATACCAATGTCACGAGGAATGTGGTGGTCAGGTTCATTAAGAAAGAGATCATCTGCCGATATGGTTTGCCAAGGAAGATTATCACAGACAACGGCACCAACTTGAATAACAAGATGATGGGGGAAATGTGCGAGGAGTTTAAAATCCAGCATCACAATTCCACACCCTACCGGCCGAAGATGAATGGAGCCGTGGAAGCGGCCAATAAGAATATCAAAAAGATTATCCAAAAGATGACCGTGTCATACAAGGATTGGCACGAAATGCTCCCATTCGCATTACACGGTTACCGAACTTCAGTGCGAACGTCAACTGGGGCAACGCCGTTCTCATTGGTATATGGGATGGAGGCTGTGTTACCATTTGAGGTAGAAGTCCCGTCGTTAAGGATCTTGGTAGAATCCGGATTAAAGGAATCAGAGTGGGCTCAAACGCGCTATGACCAGCTCAATCTCATTGAGGGTAAGCGCTTGACAGCCATGAGTCATGGGCGTTTGTACCAGCAAAGAATGAAGAGTGCATTCGACAAGAAAGTACGTTTGCGCAAGTTCCATGAGGGAGACCTTGTGCTAAAGAAAATGTCCCATGCTGTCAAGGACAATCGAGGGAAATGGGCCCCGAATTACGAAGGGCCTTTTGTTGTGAAGAGGGCTTTCTTCGGAGGAGCCCTGGTGCTTACCAACATGGATGGTGAAGAGTTACCTTCACCCGTGAATTCTGATGTCGTCAAACGATATTATGCTTAGAAGCTGGGGCAATTAAGGGTGTCGCTGCATGTTCTTTATCTTTATGCGTTTTCTGGATTTCCCCCAGGGATTTCTTGTCTGTTGTATCTCTCGTTACAATCTTTCAAAGAAATGAACGTGGATTCGAGGCTTTAGTCCTCACGTTAGTTTCAAACCTTGCTTTGATTTGTGATCACCTGAGCCTTTCCGCTCAGTGCATGGAATTCCCCAAGCGCTTAATTAGAATTGAACCTGAACCAACTTTCCCTAAAATTTGCTGGGTTTGAAAACATTCATGCATACGCATACGCATACGCATGCATATTGTTGTGGTAAAATAGGGGCAGGATCATCTTCAGCTACCTTCTGGGGTAGAGACAGAACATGAACAGCAGAAACCAATCAAGGTAAGACAGCGATGCGGTCAAGATTGCCCACACCAGGTTGTTTCTTACTTGCAGGTACACAGGAACGGATGCAAGTGAGGATGGGGTCACGACCGACTGATCGTCGCCCCTTTCTCCACACTAAGCAAGCGGAGAACGTCGCTGCAAGGCAGCCCCGTATCCTTTGTATTCGCAGTTTTCTTTTACTTTTTGTTTGTTTTTAAAATAAGTAATCAATGCCTAACTCTAACTTAAGTAAGTTCAAATTAAGCAAGACGCTAAACCATAAAGAAGGAGGGGACATGGTTAATGTTCCTCTCAAGAAAAAAAAAATGCGGGTTAGCTCGCCTGGGCGAGCCACCCCTGCACCAATTTATAAGAATGACGAAAGGGGGGCGTTTTTGCATTCAAAAACTTCTTTTACCCCCCTTTCAAAAGCCATACGCACGGGATTGACGAGTTTGCAGCCCTAGGGTCATCATTTTTCGCATTTTTTTGATTCCATTTTGCGCTTTTGTTCATCACCAACAAGTAAGTGTTCCATCCCTAGGCTTTCTAGCTTTTCATTGGTGTATTTTGATCTCCTTTTGGTGCTCTAAATTGTGGGAATGTGCTCAAATATGTGGGGCAATTTTGGTTTGTTTTCATGCTTGATTAGGTTGAATTGGGGGTTTGTATGGGATGACCCTAGGCCTATAGTGCATTTTGAAACAATGGGACATGCCACATTGTCCCTGTTCTCTTGCTATTGATACCTAAACGCGCGCCCACCAAGTGTTCGGTGAAATGCCTCAATGGCATTAGCGCGTGACTTTTGTAAGGAAACAACCCATGGGGCATTTTGGTTTGTACATATTTTCTTTTTTTTGGGACATGTATTCATTCCCAAAAAAAGGCTAGAATAATTGCCTAGGAACCAAAGTTTTTATGCAAAAGAACACAAGAGGAGGTGCATGTTGGGTAAAGTTACCCTTTTTGGCCAGCAATCAGCTATGGGCCACGCTACAATATTTTCCCTATGCCTAGATGGTTAGGAATTTTGCTCATCATAAATGTGTAGGTTTAGAATAGGTAGCAAAATACCTTTGGCAATTTACGTTTTGGGTATGGTAGTAAAATACTTGGATGTATGTACATATAATTTTTGGTAGTCAAAATGTCTCGCAAAAATCTATAAATATGTTGCATGTTATGTAAAGAAAATACATTACAAAAAATACCTTTTAATTTGAATACAATTTTAGTGAGCAAAAGGAAATATACTTGAATTTGCATGCGGCTTTAGGTAGTAAAAACACTTGAAAAAGAGCATGAGATGTAGCACCTTATTGTGTAGATAGTCAAGATTCATCATGAAGTTTGTGTATGTATAGGTATTAGAAATACCAGGATGTGCACGTATGCAATTTTTGATAGCCAAAGTGCTTAGAGTATGCATGTATGTGAATTTAGCAAAGGAAATGTGTGTGATGTAGGTAACAAATACACCTTGGAAGTACATGTAAATAATCTAGGTAACGAAGCTGCCTTGATTGTATATGGGTGCATTTTTCTTAGTTAATAGAATTTCTTGTGCAAGTGAACGTTCGTAAGGAAATATGCGCATAAGCTTGCTCTAAATTTACATTGATGTTTGTATTTATTGGAGGAGGTTGTATGCCATTTTTGTTTTAAGAGTAGCATCCCTTGGTAAAACTAACTTTCCAAATGTTTGCCTTCGCAGGAAATGGCCCCGAGGAAGCTTGCCTCAAAGAGGTCCAGGAAGGACAAGGCAGCCGAAGGAACTAGTTCCGCTCCGGAGTATGACAGTCACCGCTTTAGGAGCGCTGTACACCAGCAGCGCTTCGAGGCCATCAAAGGATGGTCGTTTCTCCGGGAGCGACGCGTCCAGCTCAGGGACGACGAGTATACTGATTTCCAGGAGGAAATAGGGCGCCGGCGGTGGACATCACTGGTTACTCCCATGGCCAAGTTCGATCCAGAAATAGTCCTTGAGTTTTATGCCAATGCTTGGCCAACAGAGGAGGGCGTGCGTGACATGAGATCCTGGGTAAGGGGTCAGTGGATCCCGTTTGATGCCGACGCTATCGGCCAGCTCCTGGGATATCCGTTGGTGTTGGAAGAGGGCCAGGAATGTGAGTATGGCCAGAGGAGGAACCGGTCTAATGGGTTCGATGAGGAGGCCATCGCCTGGCTGCTATGTATACCGGGGCAGGATTTTGCCCGGACTGCTGCAGGGAGGCGAGTGCGAATCATGCGCACCAACATGACCACCCTGACCCAGATATGGATGACGTTGCTCCTCAGCAACATCCTGCCCAGCGATCATAATTCCGACCTCCCCCTGCCGAAGTGTCAGCTGGTGTACGCCATCCTGACGCGGATGAGCGTCCATGTGGCTCAGTTAATCGCTGATGCCATTTATATTTTTGCAGGTATGGCGCCTACCAGGCATCCTTTGGATCCAGATAAGTCCAACAGGGCCCTGGGATTTCCCTCACTGATCACAGGACTCTGCCAGTCATTCGGAGTCCCCCACCACCTCATCAGGCTGGCCAGGCTGGGGCATTTGACATGGAGCAGTATTTACGGCATTTGGTTCGCCAGCAGGCGGCCAACCACCGAGCACATGTACAAACCCATGATTGTCTGTACCAGATGAGCCTCAGCATGCAGAGCCAGGGCTTCGCTTCTTTTTCATGCCCTACTCCAGACCAGTTCAGGGCAGAGGTCGCATGGCCCGGAGATTGGCCCGAGGCCCAAGCAGGAGAGGCACCCCCAGAAGCTCCCGGCGCTGGAGAAGAGGCCCACGAGGACGAGGAGATGGCCGATTTGCTTGACTTCTTGGGAGGGAGTGGAGACACGTGACTGGGAGATCCCCAGATTCATGTTTTCTTTCATATTTCTTTTATCATTTTTATGCTATGTTATTGTTTTGACTTGAGAGACTAATGTTTGTTTTTGTTGTTTCGATTGTCATTTGTACAGCGCATACATTTTTGTTTAGATTGTTGCGTTAGTTTTTATATATCATTGCTATCGATGATGTTTAAAATTTTGGAACCGTGTAGAGTTCTTCGTTTAGGAACATCGTCCGAAAAATATGTATGTAAAACAAACAAAAATCATGATAAAAGTAGAAAAGAAAAAAATGAAATGGAAAAGAGAACAAAAGAGAAAAGAAGAGAGCAAGTAAAGAAAAAGAAAGCAAGTAAGAAAAAAGGTGGAAAAAGAGAAAATAAGTTGTCTAGCTAAAAATCGACATGCTTTTGAAAAGAGATGATTTCCAAATTTTCTTTGAAAAAAAATTCATTGATCATAACCAATTTTTGAAAAAAATGTGTCTACACCTGAAGGGTGAATGCTGTGAAATTTCCCCGGACGCCCGAAATGGACTAGGATGAATGCACAAATTGATAAAAGAACATATTTTAGAAACATTGGGTTGATTTAAAATAGAGGAAATGAATCCTGAGCCCTAGCATCACATGACCATAAAAATTTGACACTTGAGCGTCCACATAGGTGCATGCATGACCAGTTTTGCATAAAATTTCCAAATCATCATTTTTTTGCATTTGTATCATGGAAATAATGTGGGGCATCCCTTTTTATCCTTGAACCAAACCAAACCCTGACATGTATCATGCCTAGCCATTCTACAAGTCTTGAGCCAAAATCCTGACTCACCATAAACCTTGACCCAGGGTGAGAATGTTAATCCTTACCCTCGGAAGCAAAAAAAGAAGAGAAGGAAAATTTCCAATCAAAGGAAAAGAGAAGGAAAATTTCCAATCAAAGAGAAAGCAAAAAAAGGAGAGAAGGAAAATTCCCAATCAAAGGGTGGGAGAAAGAAAAAAAGAAAAGAAAGAAAATTCCCAACCAAAGAATGGGAGAAAGTAAAAAAGAAGAAAGCTCCTAGTCAAAGAAACCAAAAGAAATGTGCAGAGAGGTCTTTGGACCTGACAATATCTGAACAGTACAGAATTGTCACCAAATGAACAAAAGAAAGAAAAGGAAACCATGACCTAAAAGTGGTCTTCTCCCTTTGATTAGCAACCAAAATCCTGTGCGTCGGTGACTTGTTCGCCCCACACTAAACAAAAACAGAAAAGGAAAAAGCCAACAAAAAATCAAAAGCCAAAAACACACAAAAGCCGAAAAACCCATCAAGAGAACCCATTCCCCAGGGGAAGTCTTACTGATCCATGATCACGCATGTAATTTTTGATTTGATAGGAAATAATTTGCAAAGTCAAGTCATGACATATCTATGGTTCGGAATTAGGATGAAACACTTACCTGTGCGAGATTGATACACTTTGAGTGGATTTCTTCTATTTTTGTCGAACCCAATGTTTCCTCTAAATGGTCATTTAGAAACGAAATGCTAACATCCAAAATCTCATTTATGGCTATGGGGGATTTCATCAGCAGACTCTCCTTCCCTGGTAGGCGCATTGTTTGTCACTCAAAAAAAGGCATATGCTGCTCTAATCGGTTGGAATATTTGTCTCTTTGCTAAAGCATGTTTGCATTTTTAGTGGAGAAAACACCGAGACTTTTTCAAGTCTCACAAGTTATCCAGAACTACGTAGGTTTGAGTTCCTCATTGGAGGATACGTAGGAGCAAAAGCCTTGCTTTTGTCGACTGCGCCGCTTTCTGTTACCATGACCCAAGAGCTGGTAGCCCGCGGAGACACCTTACGGTTATCCGCACCTCGTCATTCAATGACCCCAAGTGTGATTGATGAGCAGAGGCCAATGTGGTCATCTGCGCCCTTTCCGGATATGTCAGCATCTTCCGGTGGAGACTTTTTCAAGTCTCACAAGTTATCTAGAACTACGTAGGTCTGAGTTCCTCATTGGAGGATACGTAGGAGCAAGAGCCTTGCTTTTGTCGGTCGCCCCATAATCTTTGTCATACTGACCCTGAGGTCATGTGACATGCACCCTTGTGTCATCCAGAGGCGGCGAGCCCGATGATACGCGGAGATACCTTACGGTTATCCGCACCCTTTTGTCATCCAGAGGCGGCGGGCCCGATGACATGCAGAGACAAAATTTGGTCATTCTGCACCCTTGTGTCATCCAGAGGCGGCGGGCCCGATGATACGCGGAGATACCTTACGGTTATCCGCACCCTTTTGTCATCCAGAGGCGGCGGGCCCGATGACACGTAGAGACAAAATTTGGTCATTCTGCACCCTTGTGTCATCCAGAGGCGGCGGGCCCGATGATACGCGGAGATACCTTACGGTTATCCGCACCCTTTTGTCATCCAGAGGCGGCGGGCCCGATGACACGCAGAGACAAAATTTGGTCATTCTGCACCCTTGTGTCATCTAGAGGCGGCGGGCCCAATGATACGCGGAGATACCTTACGGTTATCCGCACCCTTTTGTCATCCAGAGGCGACGGGCCTGATGACACGCAGAGACAAAATTTGGTCATTCTGCACCCTTGTGTCATCCAAAGGCGGCGGGCCCGATGATACGCGGAGATACCTTACGGTTATTCGCACCCTTTTGTCATCCAGAGGCGGCGGGCCCGATGACAAGCAGCGGCCAATGAGGTCATTCTGCACCCTTCGTCAATCGCGGCCGACAAGCCCGTTGACACGCGGAGATTTACACCATCTTCCGCACTTACAAGATCTGTCATACTGACTTTTGAGTCATGCTGACGGGCGGAAATACCCGAGTGGTTATCCGTATAAACATTTTTTTGCTATCTGTAAGACAGAACGCTTGATAGCATGCAGAGATTGATATAGTCTTCTGCACCTTTTGTTCCTCCGGGAACAACAAGTCATTTACATGCGGAAATTTTATGGTCACCCGCGACTCTCGTCAACCGAGAGGAACAAAGTTAGTGTCATACCCTAATTTCGTCCGGGGACCGGTCACCCGCGACTCTCGTCAACCGAGAGGAACGAAATTAGTGTCATACCCTAATTTCGTCCGGGGACCTTTGCTTGATGACATGCGACCTTTCTTTGGTCCTTGTGAGGTGCTTGGCACCCATCATTAGGCAATTTGTGAAATTCCGGGAACAACAAGTCATTTGCATGTGGAGATTTTATGGTCACCCGCGACTCTCGTCAAATCGAGAGGAACGAAATTAGTGTCTTATCTTTACTTTCCTTTTATCTCCAATAAAAGACAAGTAAAGAGGGGCAACTGTCATACCCTAATTTCGTCCGGGGACCTTTGCTTGATGACATGCGACCTTTCTTTGGTCCTTGTGAGGTGCTTGGCACCCATCATTAGGCAATTTGTGAAATTCCAGGACATGCCAGAAAACCAAAAAAATATTGATGCACAATCCGTAAGTTTCCGTGACACACCGGAAATCAAATGGAAGCATCGTTGCATAATTAAGTGAGGTTCCGTAACATTCCGTAAGTCAAAAAGGGGATGATTATGTAATCCGCAAGGTTCCGTAACATTACGGAAAGAAAACAAGTATCGTTACGAAATTCGTAAGTTTCCGTAACTTTACGAAAAAAGAATCACCAAAAAAAGCAGAGGGGGTGTACTTAGTAAAAATGGGGGTGCAAATAGCACCCAGGCCCACTTGGGCCCTCCAGAATATTCCTCCAGAAGGCTGTTGCTTCTGGAGGAAGCAACCTGGCTCGCCTGGGCGAGCTGAGCTTGCCTGGGCGAGCTGAGCTCGCCTGGGCGAACTGAGCTCGCCTGGGCGGCAAGCATCTCCCCTATTTTGCTATAAATAGGGGAGGAAGTGAGAAGGAAAGGGGTTCAGCCCCTTAGGCACTTCTCTCTCTTTCAAATTTGCTTGGAGAAATTGTTTCCGTGAAGAAAATCTAAGCCGAGGCGCTTCCGAAACGTTTCCGTAACGTTTTCCGTGTAGAATTTCGCAAAGGTTTCAACAGTTCTTCGACGTTCTTCATTCGTTCTTCATCGTTCTTCGATCTTCAACGGGTAAGTACCTTGAACCAAGCTTTTCGATTCATTCTATGTACCCACGGTGGTCCACATTGTGTTTTGTGTATTTTTATTCCCGTTTCATTTACTTTTTATACCCCCTGTTGACGTGCTTAAGCCATTTTACTTAAGTCATTTCTCGCTTAACTTAAAAATAAAATCAATTTCCACCGAACGTTTGAATTGTATTATTCGTTAACTTCGGTTAAAATGAATTCCGACCGTTCGGTCGTGCCGTAACCACGTTGGAAATCAAAAAGAGGTAAAAAAAAATAATAATATAATAATAATAATAAAAAAACATCTTTTAGTAAAATAAAGCGGAAAATCAATCGGACGTTTTCTCTTTGGGATTTCTCATTCTTAATTGAATTGATTAATAACCAAAGTGAAACTAAGGCTAAAATCAACTCGCCTAGTCAAGCTCGTCCATAAAAATAGGCTTTTGAAGTTTGTCATTTAAATTTCTCACTAAGTAAAATGGATAATTTTTAAGGTCCAACGCCTTAAAATGATCACCACTTAAGTAAAAAGAATCACTTGATAAGAAAGAACTACGTAGGTCTGATTTCCTCATCGCAATTGAGGATACGTAGGAGCAAAAGCCCCGCTTTTGTCGACCACCCCAAGAGATCGTTAATGGTCCAATGCCTTAACGTTTCTCTCCTTTCAAAATCAAAAGACCGTTTAATGGTCCAACACCTTAAATGACCTTTTGTTCAATAAAAACATATTTTGCAAAAAAGACAAAAACAACTTAACCAAACACTTTGTTCCGAAAGAACTACGTAGGTCTGATTTTCTCATCCCAAAATTGAGGAATACGTAGGAGCAAAGGGAAACACCCTTGTCGACCACAAAAAAGGAAAAAATATAAAGGGTATAAAGTATATAAGGACATAAAAGGGAACGTAAAAATCAAAGTCATGTTTGCACATTCGATTAAAGGCTGCTGTCCCTTGGGACGGACGTGTGGGGTGCTAATACCTTCCCCGTGCGTAAATACAACTCCCGAACCTTTCACTTAAAAGTTCGTAGATCACGTCTTTTTCCGGTTTTTCCAACGTTTTCCTCAAATAAACGTTGGTGGCGACTCCGCGCGTATTCCTTTCATGGAACACGCATCCCGCGAGTCTCGCGTCGCCCTCCCGCCGAAGGGTAGGTTGCGACAATATGAAATAGCTACTTGGCCAAAAAGCTTACCTAATACATCAATGTTATATCCTTTGCACCCACATTTGAGCTGAAAAATTGAATTGTTTGAACTTAACCTTAAGCCTTAAAATGTCATCTCCATATACCTTATCTTAGGTTATAGGAGAGCAATAGGGTTCAAAGCAATTTGCCCCATATTTGGGGGAGTTTGTTGGGTAGTCAAGTTATAAGGGTAAGAAATAGCAGCACAGACAACAAATAAGTAAATAGATTGTAATTGTGTTAAAAAAAATATAAGTTTTAAATAAAAGGTGTGTGTGCTATTAGAATAAAGCTAAGTACAAAGGACAAGTGGGTTGAGTTGAAAAGAATGTGAATGGAAAAGAAAAAAAATGGTTAATTTTAGGATTTGTGCTCTCCTATAATTTAAGCTTTTGAATCCTAGAAAAACCATTAGTTATTGCAGCCCAGCCTCACTACAAGTCTATAAAAGTCCTTCTGATTCAATTTATGCATTCCTAACTGTATGCCATGAGATGAAGTGCAAAGGTTGGACCCCATGCTAGTTGTTAATTATTGATTAGCTTAAACACTTGAGCTTGAGTGAAACAGTGACCGTGAGGCACTCGTTAGGCATCCTTCCTTGAAATCTGTCTGCTGATTAATTTCATTCAGTTGTGTTGCTTAGTAAAAATACTCTTATCTCTGAAAAGCTGCATGTCTTGTGAAAAACCATTGATTGAGTCATTTTATAGATTTCTTATCATATGATTGGATGTTTTGGAAGCAAACACCCTTTGTAAATAATCACTGCATTATTTTTGCACTTGAGGACAAGTGAGTTGTTTCTTTATTTGGTTGAGGACAAGCAAAACTATAAATTTGGGGGAGTTTGTTAGTCGTTTTATACGGACTAACTTTTGTATAGAAACTTTTGATAATTATTAGAATTCCTCCAAGTTACAGTTCTTTTGTAGGATTGTAAATACTTTTTTGTTAATAAATTAATCATTACTCATTATAATCATCCGCTTGTAATTTAATGTAAATTTCAATTCTATTTCAAGTGAAAAAGGAGATTTTGTGAAGTGTTGAATCTGGTGTCTCGCTAAGCCTGGTTTGTGCGCTTAGTGAGTGTGTCCCGCTAGCGAGGCAACAACATGCTCAACGAGACACAAGAATATGGAAGAGAATCTTCCTTACAAGCATGCGCTCAACGCGTGTGTCGCTCGGCTAAGCGAGTCATCCGTCATCTTCTAGGCTAAGGCGCGAGGATTAGCGCTGAGTCACAATTCACTAATGCGAGCTAAGCGCGAGAT
>NW_021144517.1:0-43546 GCF_004193775.1 Glycine soja
GATGTCTGATTGAGTCTCGTAATATAGCGAAACGCTCGAAATTGAATGTTTAACCCCTGAGCCAATTAAAACGACAATAACGTTTTTCTTGGATGTCTGATTGAGTCCCGTCATATATCGAGACGCTCGAAATTGAATGTTGAAGCTCTGAGCCAATTCAAACGACAATAACTTTTTACTCGGATGTCTGATTCAGTCCCATAATATAACAAGACGCTCGAAATTGAATGTTGAAGCTCTCAGCTAATTCAAAAGACAATAACTTTTTACTCGGATGTCTGATTGAGTCCCGTCATATATCGAGACGCTCGAAATTGAATGTTGAAGCTCTAAGCAAATTCAAACGACAAAAACGTTTTACTCGGATGTCTGATTGAGTCCCGTAATATATCGAGGCGCTCGAAATTGAATGTTGAACCTCTGAGCAAATGCAAACGACAATAATTTTTTTCTCGGATGTCTTATTGAGTCCCGTAATATATCGAGACGCTCGAAATTGAATGTTGAACCTCTGAGCCAATTCAAACGACAATAACTTTTTACTCGGATGTCTGATTGAGACCTGTAATATATCGAGACCCTCGAATTTGAATGATGAAGCATTGAGCCAATTCAAACGACAATAACTTTTTACTCGGATGTCTGATTGAGTCCCATAATATAACGAGACGCTCGAAATTGAATGTTGAAGCTCTCAGCTAATTCAAACGACAATAACTTTTTACTCGGATGTCTGATTGAGTCTCGTCATATATCGAGACACTCGAAATTGAATGTTGAAGCTCTGAGCAAATTCAAATGACAATAACGTTTTACTCGGATGTCTGATTGAGTCCCGTAATATATCGAGACGCTCGAAATTGAATGTTGAACCTCTGAGCAAATGCAAACGACAATAATTTTTTCTCGGATGTCTTATTGAGTCCCATAATATATCGAGACTCTCGAAACTGAATGTTGAATCTCTGAGCCAATTCAAACGACAATAACTTTTTACTCGGATGTCTGATTGAGTCCCGTCATATATCGAGACGCTCGAAATTGAATGTTGAAGCTCTGAGCAATTAAAAGACAATAATTTTTTACTCGGATGTCTGATTGAGTCCCGTAATATATCGAGACGCTCGAAATTGAATGTTGAACCTCTGAGCCAATTCAAACGACAATAACTTTTTACTCGGATGTCTGATTGAGTCCGTAATATATCGAGACGCTCGAAATTGAATGTTGAATCTCTGAGCAAATTCAAACGACAATAACTTTTTACTCGGATGTCTGATTGAGTCCCGTAACATATCGAGACGCTCGAAATTGAATGTTGAACCTCTGAGCAATTCAAACGACAATAACTTTTTACTCGGATGTCTGATTGAGTCCCGTAATATATCGAGACCCTCGAATTGAATGTTGAAGCTCTGAGCCAATTCAAACGACAATAACTTTTTACTCGGATGTCTGATTGAGTCCCGTATATATCGAAACGCTCGAAATTGAATGTTTAACCTCTGAGCCAATTAAAACGACAATAACGTTTTTCTGGATGTCTGATTGAGTCCCGTCATATATCGAGACGCTCGAAATTGAATGTTGAAGCTCTGAGCAATTCAACGACAATAAATTTTTACTCGGATGTCTGATTGAGTCCCGTAATATATCGAGACCCTCGAAATTGAATGTTGAAGCACTAAGCCAATTCAAACGACAATAACTTTTTACTCGGATGTCTGATTGAGACCCGTAATATATCGAGACCCTCGAATTTGAATGTTGAAGCATTGAGCCAATTCAAACGACAATAACTTTTTACTCGGATGTCTGATTGAGTCTCGTAATATAGCGAAACGCTCGAAATTGAATGTTTAACCTCTGAGCCAATTAAAACGACAATAACGTTTTTCTTGGATGTCTGATTGAGTCCCGTCATATATCGAGACGCTCGAAATTGAATGTTGAAGCTCTGAGCCAATTCAACGACAATAAATTTTTACTCGGATGTCTGATTGAGTCCCGTAATATATCGAGACCCTCGAAATTGAATGTTGAAGCACTAAGCCAATTCAAACGACAATAACTTTTTACTCGGATGTCTGATTCAGTCCCATAATATAACGAGACGCTCGAAATTGAATGTTGAAGCTCTCAGCTAATTCAAACGACAATAACTTTTTACTCGGATGTCTGATTGAGTCCCGTCATATATCGAGATGCTCGCAATTAAATGTCGATGCTCTGAGCAAATTCAAACGACAATAACTTTTTACTCGGATGTCTGGTTGAGTCCCGTAATATATCGAGATGCACGAAATTGAATGTTGAAGCTATGAGAAAATTCAAACGACAATAACTTTTTACTCGGATGTATGATTGAGTCCCGTCATATATCCAGACGCTCGAAATTGAATGTTGAAGCTCTCAGCCAATTCAAACAACAAACTTTTTACTCGGATGTCTAATTGAGTCCTGTAATATAACGAGGCACTCGATGGTTAATGTTGAAGCTATGAGAAAATTCAAATGACAATAACTTTTTACTCGGATGTATGATTGAGTCCCGTCATATATCGAGACGCTCGAAATTGAATGTTGAAGCTCTGAGCCAATTAAAATGACAATAAGTTTTTACTCGGATGTCTGATTGAGTCCCGTAATATATCGAGACGCTCGAAATTAAATCTTGAACCTCTGAGCCAATTCAAATGACAATAACTTTTTACTCGGATGTCTGATTGAGTCCCGTAATATATCAAGACGCTCGAAATTGAATGTTGAATCTCTGAGCAAATTCAAATGACACTAGCTTTTTACTCGGATGTCTGATTGAGTCCCGTAACATATCGAGACGCTCGGAATTGAATGTTGAACCTCTGAGCAAATTCAAACGACAATAACTTTTTACTCGGATGTCTGATTGAGACCCGTAATATATCGAGACCCTCGAATTTGAATGTTGAAGCATTGAGCCAATTCAAACGACAATAACTTTTTACTCGGATGTCTGATTGAGTCTCGTAATATAGCGAAACACTCGAAATTGAATGTTTAACCTCTGAGCCAATTAAAACGACTATAACGTTTTTCTTGGATGTCTGATTGAGTCCCGTCATATATCGAGACAAACGAAATTGAATGTTGAAGCTCTGAGCCAATTCCAACGACAATAAATTTTTACTCGGATGTCTGATTGAGTCCTGTAATATATCGAGACCCTCGAAATTGAATGTTGAAGCTCTGAGCCAATTCAAACGACAATAACTTTTTACTCGGATGTCTGATTGAGTCCCATAACATATCGAGACGCTCGAAATTGAATGTTGAACCTCTGAGCCAATTGAAACGACAATAACTTTTTAGTCGGATGTCTGATTGAGTCCCGTAACATATCGAGACGCTCGAAATTGAATGTTGAACCTCTGAGCAAATTCAAACGACAATAACTTTTTACTCGGATGTCTGGTTGAGTCCCGTAATATATCGAGATGCACGAAATTGAATGTTGAAGCTATGAGAAAATTCAAACGACAATAACTTTTTACTCGGATGTATGATTGAGTCCCGTCATATATCGAGACGCTCGAAATTGAATGTTGAAGCTCTGAGCCAATTAAAATGACAATAAGTTTTTACTCGGATGTCTGATTGAGTCCCGTAATATATCGAGACGCTCGAAATTCAATGTTGAACCTCTGAGCCAATTCAAATGACAATAACTTTTTACTCGGATGTCTGATTGAGTCCCGTAATATATCAAGACGCTCGAAATTCAATGTTGAATCTCTGAGCAAATTCAAATGACACTAGCTTTTTACTCGGATGTCTGATTGAGTCCCGTAACATATCGAGACGCTCGGAATTGAATGTTGAACCTCTGAGCAAATTGAAACGACAATAACTTTTTACTCAGATGTCTGATTGAGACCCGTAATATATCGAGACCCCCGAATTTGAATGTTGAAGCATTGAGCCAATTCAAACGACAATAACTTTTTACTCGGATGTCTGATTGAGTCTCGTAATATAGCGAAACGCTCAAAATTTAATGTTTAACCTCTGAGCCAATTAAAACGACAATAACGTTTTTCTTGGATGTCTGATTGAGTCCCGTCATATATCGAGACGCTCGAAATTGAATGTTGAAGCTCTGAGCCAATTCAAACGACAATAACTTTTTACTCGGATGTCTGATTCAGTCCCATAATATAACGAGACGCTCGAAATTGAATGTTGAAGCTCTCAGCTAATTCAAACGACAATAACTTTTTACTCGGATGTCTGATTGAGTCCCGTCATATATCGAGATGCTCGCAATTGAATGTCGATGCTCTGAGCAAATTCAAACGACAAAAACTTTTACTCGGATGTTTGATTGAGTCCCGTAATATATCGAGACGCTCGAAATTGAATGTTGAAGCTCTCAGCCAATTCAAACAACAAACGTTTTACTCGGATGTCAAATTGAGTCCTGTAATATAACGAGGCGCTCGATGGTTAATGTTGAAGCTATGAGAAAATTGAAACGACAATAACTTTTTACTCGGATGTATGATTGAGTCCCGTCATATATCGAGACGCTCGAAATTGAATGTTGAAGCTCTGAGCCAATTAAAATGACAATAAGTTTTTACTCGGATGTCTGATTGAGTCCCGTAATATATCGAGACGCTCGAAATTCAATGTTGAACCTCTGAGCCAATTCAAATGACAATAACTTTTTACTCGGATGTCTGATTGAGTCCCGTAATATATCAAGACGCTCGAAATTGAATGTTGAATCTCTGAGCAAATTCAAATGACACTAGCTTTTTACTCGGATGTCTGATTGAGTCCCGTAACATATCGAGACGCTCGGAATTGAATGTTGAACCTCTGAGCAAATTCAAACGACAATAACTTTTTACTCGGATGTCTGATTGAGACCCGTAATATATCGAGACCCTCGAATTTGAATGTTGAAGCATTGAGCCAATTCAAACGACAATAACTTTTTACTCGGATGTCTGATTGAGTCTCGTAATATAGCGAAACGCTCGAAATTGAATGTTTAACCTCTGAGCCAATTAAAACGACAATAACGTTTTTCTTGGATGTCTGATTGAGTCCCGTCATATATCGAGACGCTCGAAATTGAATGTTGAAGCTCTGAGCCAATTCCAACGACAATAAATTTTTACTCGGATGTCTGATTGAGTCCCGTAATATATCGAGACCCTCGAAATTGAATGTTGAAGCACTAAGCCAATTCAAACGACAATAACTTTTTACTCGGATGTCTGATTGAGTCCCGTCATATATCGAGACGCTCGAAATTGAATGTTGAAGCTCTGAGCCAATTCAAACGACAATAACTTTTTACTCGGATGTCTGATTGAGTCCCGTAATATATCGAGACGCTCGAAATTGAAAGCTTAAGCTTTGAGCCAATTCAAACGACAATAACTTTTCACTCGGATGTCTGATTGAGTCCCGTCATATATTGAGACGCTCGAAATTGAATTCTGAAGCTCTGAGCCAATTCAAACAACAATAACTTTTTACTCGGATGTCTGATTGAGTCCCGTAATATATCGAGACGCTCGAAATTGAATGTTGAAGCTCTCAGCTAATTCAAACGACAATAACTTTTTACTTGGATGTCTGATTGAGTCCCGTCATATATCGAGACGCTCGAAATTGAATGTTGAAGCTCTGAGCCAATTCAAACAACAATAACTTTTTACTCGGATGTCTGATTGAGTCCCGTAATATATCAAGACGCTCGGAATTGAATGTTTAACCTCTGAGCAAATTCAAACAACAATAACTTTTTACTCGGATGTCTGATTGAGTCCCGTAATATATCGAGACCCTCGAAATTGAATGTTGAAGCACTAAGCCAATTCAAACGACAATAACTTTTCACTCGGATGTCTGATTGAGTCCCGTCATATATTGAGACGCTCGAAATTGAATTCTGAAGCTCTGAGCCAATTCAAACAACAATAACTTTTTACTCGGATGTCTGATTGAGTCCCGTAATATATCAAGACGCTCGGAATTGAATGTTTAACCTCTGAGCAAATTCAAACGACAATAACTTTTTACTCGGATGTCTGATTGAGACCCGTAATATATCGAGACCCTCGAATTTGAATGTCGAAGCATTGAGCCAATTCAAACGACAATAACTTTTTACTCGGATGTCTGATTGAGTCTCGTAATATAGCGAAACGCTCGAAATTGAATGTTTAACCTCTGAGCCAATTAAAACGACAATAACTTTTAACCTCTGAGCCAATTAAAACGACAATAACGTTTTTCTTGGATGTCTGATTGAGTCCCGTCATATATCGAGACGCTCGAAATTGAATGTTGAAGCTCTGAGCCAATTCAAACGACAATAACTTTTTACTCGGATGTCTGATTCAGTCCCATAATATAACGACACGCTCGAAATTGAATGTTGAAGCTCTCAGCTAATTCAAAAGACAATAACTTTTTACTCGGATGTCTGATTGAGTCCCGTCATATATCGAGACGCTCGAAATTGAATGTTGAAGCTCTAAGCAAATTCAAACGACAAAAACGTTTTACTCGGATGTCTGATTGAGTCCCGTAATATATCGAGGCGCTCGAAATTGAATGTTGAACCTCTGAGCAAATGCAAACGACAATAATTTTTTTCTCGGATGTCTTATTGAGTCCCGTAATATATCGAGACGCCCGAAATTGAATGTTGAACCTCTGAGCCAATTCAAACGACATTAACTTTTTACTCGGATGTCTGATTGAGACCTGTAATATATCGAGACCCTCGAATTTGAATGATGAAGCATTGAGCCAATTCAAACGACAATAACTTTTTACTCGGATGTCTGATTCAGTCCCATAATATAACGAGACGCTCGAAATTGAATGTTGAAGCTCTCAGCTAATTCAAACGACAATAACTTTTTACTCGGATGTCTGATTGAGTCTCGTCATATATCGAGACACTCGAAATTGAATGTTGAAGCTCTGAGCAAATTCAAATGACAATAACGTTTTACTCGGATGTCTGATTGAGTCCCGTAATATATCGAGACGCTCGAAATTGAATGTTGAACCTCTGAGCAAATGCAAACGACAATAATTTTCTTCTCGGATGTCTTATTGAGTCCCATAATATATCGAGACTCTCGAAACTGAATGTTGAATCTCTGAGCCAATTCAAACGACAATAACTTTTTACTCGGATGTATGATTGAGTCCCGTCATATATCGAGACGCTCGAAATTGAATGTTGAAGCTCTGAGCCAATTAAAATGACAATAAGTTTTTACTCGGATGTCTGATTGAGTCCCGTAATATATCGAGACGCTCGAAATTCAATGTTGAACCTCTAAGCCAATTCAAATGACAATAACTTTTTACTCGGATGTCTGATTGAGTCCCGTAATATATCAAGATGCTCGAAATTGAATGTTGAATCTCTGGGCAAATTCAAATGACACTAGCTTTTTACTCGGATGTCTGATTGAGTCCCGTAACATATCGAGACGCTCGGAATTGAATGTTGAACCTCTGAGCAAATTCAAACGACAATAACTTTTTACTCGGATGTCTGATTGAGACCCGTAATATATCGAGACCCTCGAATTTGAATGTTGAAGCATTGAGCCAATTCAAACGACAATAACTTTTTACTCGGATGTCTGATTGAGTCTCGTAATATAGCGAAACGCTCGAAATTGAATGTTTAACCTCTGAGCCAATTAAAACGACAATAACGTTTTTCTTGGATGTCTGATTGAGTCCCGTCATATATCGAGACGCTCGAAATTGAATGTTGAAGCTCTGAGCCAATTCCAACGACAATAAATTTTTACTCGGATGTCTGATTGAGTCCCGTAATATATCGAGACCCTCGAAATTGAATGTTGAAGCACTAAGCCAATTCAAACGACAATAACTTTTTACTCGGATGTCTGATTGAGACCCGTAATATATCGAGACCCTCGAATTTGAATGTTGAAGCATTGAGCCAATTCAAACGACAATAACTTTTTACTCGGATGTCTGATTGAGTCTCGTAATATAGCGAAACGCTCGAAATTGAATGTTTAACCTCTGAGCCAATTAAAACGACAATAACGTTTTTCTTGGATGTCTGATTGAGTCCCGTCATATATCGAGACGCTCGAAATTGAATGTTGAAGCTCTGAGCCAATTCCAACGACAATAAATTTTTACTCGGATGTCTGATTGAGTCCCGTAATATATCGAGACCCTCGAAATTGAATGTTGAAGCACTAAGCCAATTCAAACGACAATAACTTTTTACTCGGATGTCTGATTCAGTCCCATAATATAACGAGACGCTCGAAATTGAATGTTGAAGCTCTCAGCTAATTCAAACGACAATAACTTTTTACTCGGATGTCTGATTGAGTCCCGTCATATATCGAGATGCTCGCAATTGAATGTCGATGCTCTGAGCAAATTCAAACGACAATAACTTTTTACTCGGATGTCTGGTTGAGTCCCGTAATATATCGAGATGCACGAAATTGAATGTTGAAGCTATGAGAAAATTCAAACGACAATAACTTTTTACTCGGATGTATGATTGAGTCCCGTCATATATCGAGACGCTCGAAATTGAATGTTGAAGCTCTGAGCCAATTAAAATGACAATAAGTTTTTACTCGGATGTCTAATTGAGTCCCATAATATATCGAGACGCTCAAAATTCAATGTTGAACCTCTGAGCCAATTCAAATGACAATAACGTTTTACTCGGATGTCTGATTGAGTCCCGTAATATATCAAGACGCTCGAAATTGAATGTTGAATCTCTGAGCAAATTCAAACGACACTAGCTTTTTACTCGGATGTCTGATTGAGTCCCGTCATATATCGAGACGCTCGAAATTGAATGTTGAAGCTCTGAGCAAATTCAAACGACAATAACTTTTTACTCAGATGTCTGATTGAGTCCCGTAATATATCGAGGCGCTCGAAATTGAATGTTGAACTTCTGAGCAAATGCAAACGACAATAATTTTTTTCTCGGATGTCTTATTGAGTCCCGTAATATATCTAGACGCCCGAAATTGAATGTTGAACCTCTAAGCCAATTCAAACGACAATAACTTTTTACTCGGATGTCTGATTGAGACCCGTAATATATCGAGACCCTCGAATTTGAATGATGAAGCATTGAGCCAATTCAAACGACAATAACTTTTTACTCGGATGTCTGATTCAGTCCCATAATATAACGAGACGCTCGAAATTGAATGTTGAAGCTCTCAGCTAATTCAAACGACAATAACTTTTTACTCGGATGTCTGATTGAGTCTCGTCATATATCGAGACACTCGAAATTGAATGTTGAAGCTCTGAGCAAATTCAAATGACAATAACGTTTTACTCGGATGTCTGATTGAGTCCCGTAATATATCGAGACGCTCGAAATTGAATGTTGAACCTCTGAGCCAATTCAAATGACAATAACTTTTTACTCGGATGTCTGATTGAGTCCCGTAATATATCAAGACGCTCGAAATTGAATGTTGAATCTCTGGGCAAATTCAAATGACACTAGCTTTTTACTCGGATGTCTGATTGAGTCCCGTAACATATCGAGACGCTCGGAATTGAATGTTGAACCTCTGAGCAAATTCAAACGACAATAACTTTTTACTCGGATGTCTGATTGAGACCCGTAATATATCGAGACCCTCGAATTTGAATGTTGAAGCATTGAGCCAATTCAAACGACAATAACTTTTTACTCGGATGTCTGATTGAGTCTCGTAATATAGCGAAACGCTCGAAATTGAATGTTTAACCTCTGAGCCAATTAAAACGACAATAACGTTTTTCTTGGATGTCTGATTGAGTCCCGTCATATATCGAGACGCTCGAAATTGAATGTTGAAGCTCTGAGCCAATTCCAACGACAATAAATTTTTACTCGGATGTCTGATTGAGTCCCGTAATATATCGAGACCCTCGAAATTGAATGTTGAAGCACTAAGCCAATTCAAACGACAATAACTTTTTACTCGGATGTCTGATTGAGACCCGTAATATATCGAGACCCTCGAATTTGAATGTTGAAGTATTGAGCCAATTCAAACGACAATAACTTTTTACTCGGATGTCTGATTGAGTCTCGTAATATAGCGAAACGCTCGAAATTGAATGTTTAACCTCTGAGCCAATTAAAACGACAATAACGTTTTTCTTGGATGTCTGATTGAGTCCCGTCATATATCGAGACGCTCGAAATTGAATGTTGAAGCTCTGAGCCAATTCCAACGACAATAAATTTTTACTCGGATGTCTGATTGAGTCCCGTAATATATCGAGACCCTCGAAATTGAATGTTGAAGCACTAAGCCAATTCAAACGACAATAACTTTTTACTCGGATGTCTGATTCAGTCCCATAATATAACGAGACGCTCGAAATTGAATGTTGAAGCTCTCAGCTAATTCAAACGACAATAACTTTTTACTCGGATGTCTGATTGAGTCCCGTCATATATCGAGATGCTCGCAATTGAATGTCGATGCTCTGAGCAAATTCAAACGACAATAACTTTTTACTCGGATGTCTGGTTGAGTCCCGTAATATATCGAGATGCACGAAATTGAATGTTGAAGCTATGAGAAAATTCAAACGACAATAACTTTTTACTCGGATGTATGATTGAGTCCCGTCATATATCGAGACGCTCGAAATTGAATGTTGAAGCTCTGAGCCAATTAAAATGACAATAAGTTTTTACTCGGATGTGTAATTGAGTCCCATAATATATCGAGACGCTCAAAATTCAATGTTGAACCTCTGAGCCAATTCAAATGACAATAACGTTTTACTCGGATGTCTGATTGAGTCCCGTAATATATCAAGACGCTCGAAATTGAATGTTGAATCTCTGAGCAAATTCAAATGACACTAGCTTTTTACTCGGATGTCTGATTGAGTCCCGTCATATATCGAGACGCTCGAAATTGAATGTTGAAGCTCTGAGCAAATTCAAACGACAATAACTTTTTACTCAGATGTCTGATTGAGTCCCGTAATATATCGAGGCGCTCGAAATTGAATGTTGAACTTCTGAGCAAATGCAAACGACAATAATTTTTTTCTCGGATGTCTTATTGAGTCCCGTAATATATCTAGACGCCCGAAATTGAATGTTGAACCTCTAAGCCAATTCAAACGACAATAACTTTTTACTCGGATGTCTAATTGAGACCTGTAATATATCGAGACCCTCGAATTTGAATGATGAAGCATTGAGCCAATTCAAACGACAATAACTTTTTACTCGGATGTCTGATTCAGTCCCATAATATAACGAGACGCTCGAAATTGAATGTCGAAGCTCTCAGCTAATTCAAACGACAATAACTTTTTACTCGGATGTCTGATTGAGTATCGTAATATATCGAGACGATCGCAATTGAATGTCGATGCTCTGAGCCAATTCAAACGACAATAACTTTTTACACGGATGTCTGATTGAGTCCCGTAATATATCGTGACGCTCGAAATTGAATGTTGAACCTCTGAGCAAATGCAAACGACAATAAATTTTTTCTCGGATGTCTTATTGAGTCCCGTAATATATCGAGACGCTCGAAATTGAATGTTGAACCTCTGAGCCAATTCAAACGACAATAACTTTTTACTCGGATGTCTGATTGAGTCCCATAATATATCGAGACCCTCGAAATTGAATGTTGAAGCTCTGAGCCAATTCAAATGACAATAACTTTTTACTCGGATGTCTGAGTGAGTCCCGTAATATATCGAGACGCTCGCAATTGAATGTCGATGCTCTGAGCAAATTAAAACGACAATAACTTTTTACTCGGATGTTTGATTGAGTCCCGTAATATATCGAGACGCTCGAAATTGAATGTTGAACCTCTGAGCAAATGCAAACGACAATAACTTTTTACTCGAATGTCTGATTGAGACCCGTAATATATCGAGACCCTCGAAATTGAATGTTGAAGCACTGAGCCAATTCAAACGACAATAACTTTTTACTCGGATGTCTGATTGAGTCTCGTAATATAGCGAGACGCTCGAAATTGAATGTTTAACCTCTAAGCCAATTAAAACGACAATAACGTTTTTCTCGGATATCTGATTGAGTCCCGTCATATATCGAGACGCTCGAAATTGAATGTTGAAGCTCTGAGCCAATTCAAACGACAATAACATTTTACTCGGATGTCTGATTGAGTCACGTAATATATCGAGACGCTCGAAATTCAATGTTGAACATCTCAGCCAATTCAAATGACAATAACTTTTTACTCGGATGTCTGATTGAGACCCGTAAGATATCGAGACCCTCGAAATTGAATGTTGAAGCTCTGAGCAAATGCAAACGACAATAACATTTTACTCGGATGTCTGATTGAGTCCCGTAATATAATGAGACGCTCGAAATTGAATGTTGAAGCTCTTAGCTAATTCAAACGACAATAAATTTTTACTCGGATGTCTGATTGAGTCCCGTAATATATCGAGACGCTCGAAATTGAATGTTGAACCTCTGAGCCAATTCAAACGACAATAACTTTTTACTCGGATGTTTGATTGAGTCCCGTAATATATCGAGACGCTCGAAATTGAAAGCTTAAGCTTTGAGCCAATTCAAACGACAATAACTTTTCACTCGGATGTCTGATTGAGTCCCGTCATATATTGAGACGCTCGAAATTGAATTCTCAAGCTCTGAGCCAATTCAAACAACAATAACTTTTTACTCGGATGTCTGATTGAGTCCCGAAATATATCGAGACGCTCGAAATTGAATTTTGAACCTCTGAGCAAATTCAAACGACAATAACTTTTTACTCGGATGTTTGATTGAGTCCCGTAATATATTGAGAGGCTCGAAATTGAATGTTTAAACTTTGAGCCAATTCAAACAACAATAACTTTTTACTCGGATGTCTGATTGAGTCCCGTAATATATCGAGACGCTCGAAATTGAATGTTGAACATCTGAGCAAATGCAAACGACAATAATTTTTTACTCGGATGTCTAATTGAGTCCTGTAATATAACGAGACGCTCGATGGTTAATGTTGAAGCTATGAGAAAATTCAAACGACAATAACTTTTTACTCGGATGTATGATTGAGTCCCGTCATATATCGAGACGCTCGAAATTGAATGTTGAAGCTCTGAGCAAATTCAAACGACAATAATGTTTTACTCGGATGTCTGATAGAGTCTCATAATATATCGAGACGCTCAAAATTCAATGTTGAACCTCTGAGCCAATTCAAATGACAATAACTTTTTACTCGGATGTCTGATTGAGTCTCGTAATATATTGAGACGCTCGAAATTGAATGTTGATCCTCTGAGCAAATTCAAACAAAAATAACTTTTTACTCGGATGTCTGATTGAGTATCGTAATATATCGAGACGATCGCAATTGAATGTCGATGCTCTGAGCCAATTCAAACGACAATAACTTTTTACTCGGATGTCTGATTGAGTCCCGTAATATATCGTGACGCTCGAAATTGAATGTTGAACCTCTGAGCAAATGCAAACGACAATAAATTTTTTCTCGGATGTCTTATTGAGTCCCGTAATATATCGAGACGCTCGAAATTGAATGTTGAACCTCTGAGCCAATTCAAACGACAATAACTTTTTACTCGGATGTCTGATTGAGTCCCATAATATATCGAGACCCTCGAAATTGAATGTTGAACCTCTGAGCCAATTCAAATGACAATAACTTTTTACTCGGATGTCTGATTGAGTCTCGTAATATATCGAGACGCTCGAAATTGAATGTTGATCCTATGAGCAAATTCAAACGAAAATAACTTTTTACTCGGATGTCTGATTGAGTATCGTAATATATCGAGACGATCGCAATTGAATGTCGATGCTCTGAGCCAATTCAAACGACAATAACTTTTTACTCGGATGTCTGATTGAGTCCCGTAATATATCGTGACGCTCGAAATTGAATGTTGAACCTCTGAGCAAATGCAAACGACAATAAATTTTTTCTCGGATGTCTTATTGAGTCCCGTAATATATCGAGACGCTCGAAATTGAATGTTGAACCTCTGAGCCAATTCAAACGACAATAACTTTTTACTCGGATGTCTGATTGAGTCCCATAATATATCGAGACCCTCGAAATTGAATGTTGAAGCTCTGAGCCAATTCAAATGACAATAACTTTTTACTCGGATGTCTGATTGAGTCCCATAATATATCGAGACCCTCGAAATTGAATGTTGAAGCTCTGAGCCAATTCAAATGACAATAACTTTTTACTCGGATGTCTGATTGAGTCCCATAATATATCGAGACCCTCGAAATTGAATGTTGAACCTCTGAGCCAATTCAAATGACAATAACTTTTTACTCGGATGTCTGAGTGAGTCCCGTAATATATCGAGACGCTCGCAATTGAATGTCGATGCTCTGAGCAAATTAAAACGACAATAACTTTTTACTCGGATGTTTGATTGAGTCCCGTAATATATCGAGACGCTCGAAATTGAATGTTGAACCTCTGAGCAAATGCAAACGACAATAACTTTTTACTCGAATGTCTGATTGAGACCCGTAATATATCGAGACCCTCGAAATTGAATGTTGAAGCACTGAGCCAATTCAAACGACAATAACTTTTTACTCGGATGTCTGATTGAGTCTCGTAATATAGCGAGACGCTCGAAATTGAATGTTTAACCTCTAAGCCAATTAAAACGACAATAACGTTTTTCTCGGATATCTGATTGAGTCCCGTCATATATCGAGACGCTCGAAATTGAATGTTGAAGCTCTGAGCCAATTCAAACGACAATAACATTTTACTCGGATGTCTGATTGAGTCACGTAATATATCGAGACGCTCGAAATTCAATGTTGAACATCTCAGCCAATTCAAATGACAATAACTTTTTACTCGGATGTCTGATTGAGACCCGTAAGATATCGAGACCCTCGAAATTGAATGTTGAAGCTCTGAGCAAATGCAAACGACAATAACATTTTACTCGGATGTCTGATTGAGTCCCGTAATATAATGAGACGCTCGAAATTGAATGTTGAAGCTCTTAGCTAATTCAAACGACAATAAATTTTTACTCGGATGTCTGATTGAGTCCCGTAATATATCGAGACGCTCGAAATTGAATGTTGAACCTCTGAGCCAATTCAAACGACAATAACTTTTTACTCGGATGTTTGATTGAGTCCCGTAATATATCGAGACGCTCGAAATTGAAAGCTTAAGCTTTGAGCCAATTCAAACGACAATAAATTTTCACTCGGATGTCTGATTGAGTCCCGTCATATATTGAGACGCTCGAAATTGAATTCTCAAGCTCTGAGCCAATTCAAACAACAATAACTTTTTACTCGGATGTCTGATTGAGTCCCGAAATATATCGAGACGCTCGAAATTGAATTTTGAACCTCTGAGCAAATTCAAACGACAATAACTTTTTACTCGGATGTTTGATTGAGTCCCGTAATATATCGAGACGCTCGAAATTGAAAGCTTAAGCTTTGAGCCAATTCAAACGACAATAACTTTTCACTCGGATGTCTGATTGAGTCCCGTCATATATTGAGACGCTCGAAATTGAATTCTGAAGCTCTGAGCCAATTCAAACAACAATAACTTTTTACTCGGATGTCTGATTGAGTCCCGTAATATATCGAGACGCTCGAAATTGAATGTTGAAGCTCTCAGCTAATTCAAACGACAATAACTTTTTACTTGGATGTCTGATTGAGTCCCGTCATATATCGAGACGCTCGAAATTGAATGTTGAAGCTCTGAGCCAATTCAAACGACAATACCTTTTTACTCGGATGTCTGATTGAGTCCCGTCATATATTGAGACGCTCGAAATTGAATTCTGAAGCTCTGAGCCAATTCAAACAACAATAACTTTTTACTCGGATGTCTGATTGAGTCCCGTAATATATCGAGACGCTCGAAATTGAATGTTGAAGCTCTCAGCTAATTCAAACGACAATAACTTTTTACTTGGATGTCTGATTGAGTCCCGTCATATATCGAGACGCTCGAAATTGAATGTTGAAGCTCTGAGCCAATTCAAACGACAATAACTTTTTACTCAGATGTCTGATTGAGTCCCGTAATATAATGAGACGCTCGAAATTGAATGTTGAAGCTCTCAGTTAATTCAAATGACAATAACTTTTTACTCGGATGTCTGATTGAGTCCCGTAATATATCGAGACGCTCGAAATTGAATGTTGAATCTCTGAGCAAATTCAAACGACACTAGCTTTTTACTCGGATGTCTGATTGAGTCCCGTAACATATCGAGACGCTCGAAATTGAATGTTGAATCTCTGAGCAAATTCAAACGACACTAGCTTTTTTCTCGGATGTCTGATTGAGTCCCGTCATATATCGAGACGCTCGAAATTGAATGTTGAAGCTCTGAGCCAATTCAAACAACAATAACATTTTACTCGGATGTCTGATTGAGTCCCGTAATATATCGAGACGCTCGAAATTGAATGTTGAACCTCTGAGCCAATTCAAATGACAATAACTTTTTACTCGGATGTCTGAGTGAGTCCCGTAATATATCGAGACGCTCGCAATTGAATGTCGATGCTCTGAGCAAATTAAAACGACAATAACTTTTTACTCGGATGTTTGATTGAGTCCCGTAATATATCGAGACGCTCGAAATTGAATGTTGAACCTCTGAGCAAATGCAAACGACAATAACTTTTTACTCGAATGTCTGATTGAGACCCGTAATATATCGAGACCCTCGAAATTGAATGTTGAAGCACTGAGCCATTTCAAACGACAATAACTTTTTACTCGGATGTCTGATTGAGTCTCGTAATATAGCGAGACGCTCGAAATTGAATGTTTAACCTCTAAGCCAATTAAAACGACAATAACGTTTTTCTCGGATATCTGATTGAGTCCCGTCATATATCGAGACGCTCGAAATTGAATGTTGAAGCTCTGAGCCAATTCAAACGACAATAACATTTTACTCGGATGTCTGATTGAGTCACGTAATATATCGAGACGCTCGAAATTCAATGTTGAACATCTCAGCCAATTCAAATGACAATAACTTTTTACTCGGATGTCTGATTGAGACCCGTAAGATATCGAGACCCTCGAAATTGAATGTTGAAGCTCTGAGCAAATGCAAACGACAATAACATTTTACTCGGATGTCTGATTGAGTCCCGTAATATAATGAGACGCTCGAAATTGAATGTTGAAGCTCTTAGCTAATTCAAACGACAATAAATTTTTACTCGGATGTCTGATTGAGTCCCGTAATATATCGAGACGCTTGAAATTGAATGTTGAACCTCTGAGCCAATTCAAACGACAATAACTTTTTACTCGGATGTTTGATTGAGTCCCGTAATATATCGAGACGCTCGAAATTGAAAGCTTAAGCTTTGAGCCAATTCAAACGACAATAACTTTTCACTCGGATGTCTGATTGAGTCCCGTCATATATTGAGACGCTCGAAATTGAATTCTCAAGCTCTGAGCCAATTCAAACAACAATAACTTTTTACTCGGATGTCTGATTGAGTCCCGTAATATATCGAGACGCTCGAAATTGAATGTTGAAGCTCTCAGCTAATTCAAACGACAATAAGTTTTTACTTGGATGTCTGATTGAGTCCCGTCATATATCGAGACGCTCGAAATTGAATGTTGAAGCTCTGAGCCAATTCAAACGACAATACCTTTTTACTCGGATGTCTGATTGAGTCCCGTCATATATTGAGACGCTCGAAATTGAATTCTGAAGCTCTGAGCCAATTCAAACAACAATAACCTTTTACTCGGATGTCTGATTGAGTCCCGTAATATATCGAGACGCTCGAAATTGAATGTTGAAGCTCTCAGCTAATTCAAACGACAATAACTTTTTACTTGGATGTCTGATTGAGTCCCGTCATATATCGAGACGCTCGAAATTGAATGTTGAAGCTCTGAGCCAATTCAAACGACAATAACTTTTTACTCAGATGTCTGATTGAGTCCCGTAATATAATGAGACGCTCGAAATTGAATGTTGAAGCTCTCAGTAATTCAAATGACAATAACTTTTTACTCGGATGTCTGATTGAGTCCCGTAATATATCGAGACGCTCGAAATTGAATGTTGAATCTCTGAGCAAATTCAAACGACAATAGCTTTTTACTCGGATGTCTGATTGAGTCCCGTAACATATCGAGACGCTCGAAATTGAATGTTGAATCTCTGAGCAAATTCAAACGACAATAGCTTTTTACTCGGATGTCTGATTGAGTCCCGTAATATATCGAGACGCTCGAAATTGAATGTTGAAGCTCTGAGCCAATTCAAACGACAATAACTTTTTACTCGGATGTCTGATTGAGTCCCGTAATATATCGAGACGCTCGAAATTGAATGTTGAGCCTCTGAGCAATCAAACGACAATAATTTTTACTCGGATGTCTGATTGAGTCCCGTAATATATCGAGACGCTCGAAATTGAATGTTGAACTCTGAGCAATTCAAACGACAATAACTTTTTACTCGGATGTCTGATTGAGTCCCGTAACATATCGAGACGCTCGAAATTGAATGTTGAAGCTCTGAGCCAATTCAAACGACAATAACTTTTTACTCGGATGTCTGATTGAGTCCCGTAATATATCGAGACGCTCGAAATTGAATGTTGAAGCTCTGAGCAATTCAAACGACAATAACTTTTTACTCGGATGTCTGATTGAGTCCCGTAATATATCGAGACGCTCGAAATTGAATGTTGAATCTCTGAGCAAATTCAAACGACAATAACATTTTACTCGGATGTCTGATTGAGACCCGTAATATATCGAGACCCTCGAAATTGAATGTTGAAGCACTGAGCCAATTCAAACGACAATAACTTTTTACTCGGATGTCTGATTCAGTCTCGTAATATAGAGAGACGCTCGAAATTGAATGTTAACCTCTGAGCCAATTAAACGACAATAACTTTTTCTCGGATGTCTGATTGAGTCCCGTCATATATCGAGACGCTCGAAATTGAATGTTGAAGCTCTGAGCCAATCCAAACGACAATAACTTTTTACTCGGATGTCTGATTGAGTCCCGTAATATATCGAGACGCTCGAAATTGAATGTTGAACCTCTGAGCCAATTCAAACGACAATAACTTTTTACTCGGATGTTTGATTGAGTCCCGTAATATATCGAGACGCTCGAAATTGAATGTTTAAGCTTTGAGCCAATTCAAACGACAATAACTTTTACTCGGATGTCTGATTGAGTCCCGTCATATATCGAGACGCTCGAAATTGAATGTTGAAGCTCTGAGCCAATTCAAACGACAATAACTTTTTACTCGGATGTCTGATTGAGTCCCGTAATATATCGAGACGCTCGAAATTGAATGTTGAACCTCTGAGCAAATTCAAACGACAATAACATTTTTCTCGGATGTCTGATTGAGTCCCGTAATATATCGAGACGCTCGAAATTGAATGTTGAAGCTTTGAGCAATCCAAACGACAATAACTTTTTACTCGGATGTCTGATTGAGTCCCGTAATATATCGAGACGCTCGAAATTGAATGTTGAACCTCTGAGCAAATTCAAACGACAATAACTTTTTACTCGGATGTTTGATTGAGTCCCGTAATATATCGAGACGCTCGAAATTGAAAGCTTAAGCTTTGAGCCAATTCAAACGACAATAACTTTTCACTCGGATGTCTGATTGAGTCCCGTCATATATTGAGACGCTCGAAATTGAATTCTCAAGCTCTGAGCCAATTCAAACAACAATAACTTTTTACTCGGATGTCTGATTGAGTCCCGTAATATATCGAGACGCTCGAAATTGAATGTTGAAGCTCTCAGCTAATTCAAACGACAATAAGTTTTTACTTGGATGTCTGATTGAGTCCCGTCATATATCGAGACGCTCGAAATTGAATGTTGAAGCTCTGAGCCAATTCAAACGACAATACCTTTTTACTCGGATGTCTGATTGAGTCCCGTCATATATTGAGACGCTCGAAATTGAATTCTGAAGCTCTGAGCCAATTCAAACAACAATAACTTTTTACTCGGATGTCTGATTGAGTCCCGTAATATATCGAGACGCTCGAAATTGAATGTTGAAGCTCTCAGCTAATTCAAACGACAATAACTTTTTACTTGGATGTCTGATTGAGTCCCGTCATATATCGAGACGCTCGAAATTGAATGTTGAAGCTCTGAGCCAATTCAAACGACAATAACTTTTTACTCAGATGTCTGATTGAGTCCCGTAATATAATGAGACGCTCGAAATTGAATGTTGAAGCTCTCAGTTAATTCAAATGACAATAACTTTTTACTCGGATGTCTGATTGAGTCCCGTAATATATCGAGACGCTCGAAATTGAATGTTGAATCTCTGAGCAAATTCAAACGACACTAGCTTTTTACTCGGATGTCTGATTGAGTCCCGTAACATATCGAGACGCTCGAAATTGAATGTTGAATCTCTGAGCAAATTCAAACGACACTAGCTTTTTTCTCGGATGTCTGATTGAGTCCCGTCATATATCGAGACGCTCGAAATTGAATGTTGAAGCTCTGAGCCAATTCAAACAACAATAACATTTTACTCGGATGTCTGATTGAGTCCCGTAATATATCGAGACGCTCGAAATTGAATGTTGAACCTCTGAGCAAATGCAAACGACAATAATTTTTTTCTCGGATGTCTTATTGAGTCCCGTAATATATCGAGACCCTCGAAATTGAATGTTGAATCTCTAGGCAAATTCAAACGACAATAGCTTTTTACTCAGATGTCTGATTGAGTCCCGAAACATATCGAGACGCTCGAAATAGAATGTTGAAGCTCTCAGCCAATTCAAACAACAAACTTTTTACTCGGATGTCTAATTGAGTCTTGTAATATAACGAGACGCTCGATAGTTAATGTTGAAGCTATGAGAAAATTCAAACGACAATAACTTTTTACTTGGATGTCTAATTAAGTCCCGTAATATATCGAGACGCTCGAAATTGAATGTTGAATCTCTGAGCAAATTCAAACGACAATAACATTTTACTCGGATGTCTGATTGAGACCCGTAATATATCGAGACCCTCGAAATTGAATGTTGAAGCACTGAGCCAATTCAAACGACAATAACTTTTTACTCGGATGTCTGATTCAGTCTCGTAATATAGAGAGACGCTCGAAATTGAATGTTTAACCTCTGAGCCAATTAAAACGACAATAACATTTTTGTCGGATGTCTGATTGAGTCCCGTCATATATCGAGACGCTCGAAATTGAATGTTGAAGCTCTGAGCCAATCCAAACGACAATAACTTTTTACTCGGATGTCTGATTGAGTCCAGTAATATATCGAGACGCTCGAAATAGAATGTTGAACCTCTGAGCCAATTCAAACGACAATAACTTTTTACTCGGATGTTTGATTGAGTCCCGTAATATATCGAGACGCTCGAAATTGAAAGCTTAAGCTTTGAGCCAATTCAAACGACAATAACTTTTCACTCGGATGTCTGATTGAGTCCCGTCATATATTGAGACGCTCGAAATTGAATGTTGAAGCTCTGAGCCAATTCAAACGACAATAACTTTTTGCTCGGATGTCTGATTGAGTCCCGTAACATATCGAGACGCTCGAAATTGAATGTTGAATCTCTGAGCAAATTCAAACGACAATAACATTTTACTCGGATGTCTGATTGAGACCCGTAATATATCGAGACCCTCGAAATTGAATGTTGAAGCACTGAGCCAATTCAAACGACAATAACTTTTTACTCGGATGTCTGATTCAGTCTCGTAATATAGAGAGACGCTCGAAATTGAATGTTTAACCTCTGAGCCAATTAAAACGACAATAACATTTTTCTCGGATGTCTGATTGAGTCCCGTCATATATCGAGACGCTCGAAATTGAATGTTGAAGCTCTGAGCCAATCCAAACGACAATAACTTTTTACTCGGATGTCTGATTGAGTCCCGTAATATATCGAGACGCTCGAAATAGAATGTTGAACCTCTGAGCCAATTCAAACGACAATAACTTTTTACTCGGATGTTTGATTGAGTCCCGTAATATATCGAGACGCTCGAAATTGAAAGCTTAAGCTTTGAGCCAATTCAAACGACAATAACTTTTCACTCGGATGTCTGATTTAGTCCCGTCATATATTGAGACGCTCGAAATTGAATTCTGAAGCTCTGAACCAATTCAAACAACAATAACTTTTTACTCGGATGTCTGATTGAGTCCCGTAATATATCGAGACGCTCGAAATTGAATTTTGAACCTCTGAGCAAATTCAAACGAAAATAACATTTTTCTCGGATGTCTGATTGAGTCCCGTCATATATCGAGACGCTCGAAATTGAATGTTGAAGCTTTGAGCTAATCCAAACGACAATAACTTTTTACTCGGATGTCTGATTGAGTCCCGTAATATATCGAGACGCTCGAAATTGAATGTTGAACCTCTGAGCAAATTCAAACGACAATAACTTTTTACTCGGATGTTTGATTGAGTCCCGTAATATATCGAGACGCTCGAAATTGAAAGCTTAAGCTTTGAGCCAATTCAAACGACAATAACTTTTCACTCGGATGTCTGATTGAGTCCCGTCATATATTGAGACGCTCGAAATTGAATTCTAAAGCTCTGAGTCAATTCAAACGACAATAACTTTTTACTTGGATGTCTGATTGAGTCCCGTCATATATCGAGACGCTCGAAATTGAATGTTGAAGCTCTGAGCCAATTCAAACGACAATAACTTTTTACTCAGATGTCTGATTGAGTCCCGTAATATAATGAGACGCTCGAAATTGAATGTTGAAGCTCTCAACTAATTCAAACGACAATAACTTTTTACTTGGATGTCTGATTGAGTCTCGTAATATATCGAGACGCTCGAAATTCAATGTTGAACCTCTGAGCCAATTCAAATGACAATAACTTTTTACTTGGATGTCTGATTGAGTCCCGTAATATATCGAGACGCTCGAAATTGAATGTTGAATCTCTGAGCAAATTCAAACGACAATAACTTTTTACTCGGATGTCTGATTGAGACCCGTAATATATCGAGACCCTCGAAATTGAATGTTGAAGCACTGAGCCAATTCAAACGACAATAACTTCTTACTCGGATGTCTGATTGAGTCTCGTAATATAGAGAGACGCTCGAAATTGAATGTTTAACCTCTGAGCCAATTAAAACGACAATAACATTTTTCTCGGATGTCTGATTGAGTCCCGTCATATATCGAGACGCTCGAAATTGAATGTTGAAGCTCTGAGCTAATCCAAACGACAATAACTTTTTACTCGGATGTCTGATTGAGTCCCGTAATATATCGAGACGCTCGAAATTGAATGTTGAACCTCTGAGCAAATTCAAACGACAATAACTTTTTACTCGGATGTTTGATTGAGTCCCGTAATATATCGAGACGCTCGAAATTGAAAGCTTAAGCTTTGAGCCAATTCAAACGACAATAACTTTTCACTCGGATGTCTGATTGAGTCCCGTCATATATTGAGACGCTCGAAATTGAATTCTAAAGCTCTGAGTCAATTCAAACAACAATAACTTTTTACTCGGATGTCTGATTGAGTCCCGTAATATATCGAGACGCTCGAAATTGAATTTTGAACCTCTGAGCAAATTCAAACGACAATAACTTTTTACTCGGGTGTTTGATTGAGTCCCGTAATATATCGAGACGCTCGAAATTGAAAGCTTAAGATTTGAGCCAACTCAAACGACAATAACTTTTCACTCGGATGTGTGATTGAGTCCCGTCATATATTGAGACGCTCGAAATTGAATGTTGAAGCTCTGAGCCAATTCAAACGACAATAACTTTTTACTCGGATGTTTGAATGAGTCCCGTAAGATATCGAGACCCTCGAAATTGAATGTTGAAGCTCTGAGCAAATGCAAACGACAATAACATTTTACTCGGATGTCTGATTGAGTCCCGTAATATAATGAGACGCTCAAAATTAAATGTTGAAGCTCTCAGCTAATTCAAACGACAATAACTTTTTACTTGGATGTCTGATTGAGTCCCGTCATATATCGAGACGCTCGAAATTGAATGTTGAACCTCTGAGCCAATTCAAACGACAATAACTTTTTACTCGGATGTCTGATTGAGTCCCATAATATAATGAGACGCTCGAAATTGAATGTTGAAGCTCTCAGCTAATTCATACGACAATAACTTTTTACTTGGATGTCTGATTGAGTCCCGTAATATATCGAGACGCTCGAAATTCAATGTTGAACCTCTGAGCCAATTCAAATGACAATAACTTTTTACTCGGATGTCTGATTGAGTCCCGTAATATATCGAGACGCTCGAAATTGAATGTTGAATCTCTGAGCAAATTCAAACGACACTAGCTTTTTACTCGGATGTCTGATTGAGACCCGTAATATATCGAGACCCTCGAAATTGAATGTTGAAGCACTGAGCCAATTCAAACGACAATAACTTTTTACTCGGATGTCTGATTGAGTCTCGTAATATAGAGAGACGCTCGAAATTGAATGTTGAACCTCTGAGCCAATTCAAACGACAATAACTTTTTACTCGGATGTCTGATTGAGTCCCGTAATATATCGAGACGCTCGAAATTGAATTTTGAACCTCTGAGCAAATTCAAACGACAATAACTTTTTACTCGGATGTCTGATTGAGTCCTGTCATATATCGAGACGCTAGAAATTTAATGTTGATGCTCTGAGCCAATTCAAACGACAATAACTTTTTACTCGGATGTCTGATTGAGTCCCGTCATATATCGAGACGCTCGAAATTGAATGTTGAAGCTCTGAGCCAATTCAAACGACAATAACTTTTTACTCGGATGTCTGATTGAGTCCCGTAATATATCGAGACGCTCGAAATTGAATGTTGAACCTCTGAGCAAATGCAAACGACAATAATTTTTTTCTCGGATGTCTGATTGATGTCCTGTTATATTACGAGACGCTCGATAGTTAATGTTGAAGCTATGAGAAAATTCAAACGACAATAACTTTTTACTCGGATGTATGATTGAGTCCCGTCATATATCGAGACGCTGGAAATTGAATGTTGAAGCTCTGAGCCAATTCAAACGACAATAACTTTTTACTCGGATGTCTGATTGAGTCCCGTAATATATCGAGACGCTCGAAATTGAATTTTGAACCTCTGAGCAAATTCAAACGACACTAGCTTTTTACTCGGATGTCTGATTGAGTCCCGAAACATATCGAGACGCTCGAAATTGAATGTTGAAGCTCTCAGCCAATTCAAACAACAAACTTTTTACTCGGATGTCTAATTGAGTCCTGTTATATTACGAGACGCTCGATAGTTAATGTTGAAGCTATGAGAAAATTCAAACGACAATAACTTTTTACTCGGATGTATGATTGAGTCCCGTCATATATCGAGACGCTGGAAATTGAATGTTGAAGCTCTGAGCCAATTCAAACGACAATAACTTTTTACTCGGATGTCTGATTGAGTCCCGTAATATATCGAGACGCTCGGAATTGAATTTTGAACCTCTGAGCAAAATCAAACGACAATAACTTTTTTCTCGGATGTTTGATTGAGTCCGGTAATATATCGAGAGGCTCAAAATTGAATGTTTAAGCTTTGAGCCAATTCAAACGACAATAACTTTTTACTCAGATGTCTGATTGAGTCCCGTAATATATCGAGACGCTCGAAATTGAATGTTGAATCTCTGAGCAAATTCAAACGACACTAGCTTTTTACTCGGATGTCTGATTGAGTCCCGTAATATATCGAGACGCTCGAAATTGAATTTTGAACCTCTGAGCAAATTCAAACGACAATAACTTTTTACTCGGATGTTTGATTGAGTCCCGTAATATATCGAGACGCTCGAAATTGAAAGCTTAAGCTTTTAGCCAATTCAAACGACAATAACTTTTCACTCGGATGTCTGATTGAGTCCCGTCATATATTGAGACGCTCGAAATTGAATTCTGAAGCTCTGAGCCAATTCAAACAACAATAACTTTTTACTCGGATGTCTGATTGAGTTCCGTAATATATCGAGACCCTCGAAATTGAATGTTGAACATCTGAGCAAATTCAAACAACAATAACTTTTCACTCGGATGTCTGATTGAGTCCCGTCATATATTAAGACGCTCGAAATTGAATTTTGAAGCTCTAAGACATTTCAAACAACAATAACGTTTTACTCGGATGTCTGATTGAGTCCCGTAATATATCGAGACGCTCGAAATTGAATGTTGAATCTCTGAGCAAATTCAAACGACACTAGCTTTTTACTCGGATGTCTGATTGAGACCCGTAATATATCGAGACCCTCGAAATTGAATGTTGAAGCACTGAGCCAATTCAAACGACAATAACTTTTTACTCGGATGTCTGATTGAGTCTCGTAATATAGAGAGACGCTCGAAATTGAATGTTTAACCTCTGAGCCAATTAAAACGACAATAACATTTTTCTCGGATGTCTGATTGAGTCCCGTCATATATCGAGATGCTCGAAATTGAATGTTGAAGCTCTAAGCAAATTCAAACGACAATAACTTTTTACTCGGATGTCTGATTGAGTCCCGTAATATATCGAGATGCTCGAAATTGAATTTTGAACCTCTGAGCAAATTCAAACGACAATAACTTTTTACTCGGATGTCTGATTGAGTCCTGTCATATATCGAGACGCTAGAAATTGAATGTTGATGCTCTGAGCCAATTCAAACGACAATAACCTTTTACTCGGATGTCTGATTGAGTCCTGTCATATATCGAGACGCTCGAAATTGAATGTTGAAGCTCTGAGCCAATTCAAACGACAATAACTTTTTACTCGGATGTCTGATTGAGTCCCGTAATATATCGAGACGCTCGAAATTGAATGTTGAAGCTCTGAGCCAATTCAGACGACAATAACTTTTTACTCGGATGTCTGATTGAGTATCGTAATATATCGAGACGATCGCACTTGAATGTCGATGCTCTGAGCCAATTCAAACGACAATAACTTTTTTCTCGGATTTCTTATTGTGTTCTGTAATATATCGAGACCCTCGAAATTGAATGTTGAATCTCTGAGCAAATTCAAACGACAATAGCTTTTTACTCGGATGTCTGATTGAGTCCCGAAACATATCGAGACGCTCGAAATTGAATGCTGAACCTCTTAGCCAATTAAAACGACAATAACTTTTTACACGGATGTCTGATTGAGTCCCGTCATATATCGAGACGCTCGAAATTGAATGTTGAAGCTCTGAGCCAATTCAAACGACAATAACTTTTTACTCGGATGTCTGATTGAGTCCCGTAATATAATGAGACGCTCGAAATTGAATGTTGAAGCTCTCAGCTAATTCAAACGAAAATAACTTTTTACTTGGATGTCTGATTGAGTCCCGAAACATATCGAGACGCTCGAAATTGAATGTTGAAGCTCTCAGCCAATTCAAACAACAAACTTTTTACTCGGATGTCTAATTGAGTCCTTTAATATTACGAGACGCTCGATAGTTAATGTTGAAGCTATGAGAAATTTCAAACGACAATAACTTTTTACTCGGATGTATGATTGAGTCCCGTCATATATCGAGACGCTCGAAATTGAATGTTGAAGCTCTGAGCCAATTCAAACGACAATAACTTTTTACTCGGATGTCTGATTGAGTCCCGTAATATATCGAGACACTCGAAATTGAATTTTGAACCTCTGAGCAAATTCAAACGACAATAACTTTTTACTCGGATGTTTGATTGAGTCCCGTAATATATCGAGACGCTCGAAATTGAAAGCTTAAGCTTTGAGCCAATTCAAACGACAATAACTTTTCACTTGGATGTCTGATTGAGTCCCGTCATATATTGAGACGCTCGAAATTGAATTCTGAAGCTCTGAGCCAATTCAAACAACAATAACTTTTTACTCGGATGTCTGATTGAGTCCCGTAATATATCGAGACGCTCGAAATTGAATTTTGAACCTCTGAGCAAAATCAAACGACAATAACTTTTTTCTCGGATGTTTGATTGAGTCCGGTAATATATCGAGATGCTCGAAATTGAATGTTTAAGCTTTTAGCCAATTCAAACGACAATAACTTTTTACTCAGATGTCTGATTGAGTCCCGTAATATATCGAGACGCTCGAAATTGAATGTTGAACATTTGAGCAAATGCACACAACAATAATTTTTTACTCGGATGTCTGATTGAGTATCGTAATATATCGAGACGATCGCAATTGAATGTCGATGCTCTGAGCCAATTCAAACGACAATAACTTTTTTCTCGGAGGTCTTATTGAGTTCCGTAATATATCGAGACCCTCGAAATTGAATGTTGAACATCTGAGCAAATTCAAACAACAATAACTTTTCACTCGGATGTCTGATTGAGTCCCGTCATATATTAAGACACTCGAAATTGAATTCTGAAGCTCTGAGCCAATTCAAACAACAATAACTTTTTACTCGGATGTCTGATTGAGTCCCGTAATATATCGAGACGCTCGAAATTGAATTTTGAACCTCTGAGCAAAATCAAACGACAATAACTTTTTTCTCGGATGTTTGATTGAGTCCGGTAATATATCGAGAAACTAGAAATTGAATGTTGAAGCTCAGAGCCAATTCAGACGACAATAACTTTTTACTCGGATGTCTGATTGAGTCCTGTAATATATCGAGACGCTCGAAATTGAATGTTGATCCTCTGAGCAAATTCAAACGACAATAACTTTTTACTCGGATGTCTGATTGAGTATCGTAATATATCGAGACGATCGCACTTGAATGTCGATGCTCTGAGCCAATTCAAACGACAATAACTTTTTTCTCGGATTTCTTATTGTGTTCTGTAATATATCGAGACCCTCGAAATTGAATGTTGAATCTCTGAGCAAATTCAAACGACAATAGCTTTTTACTCGGATGTCTGATTGAGTCCCGAAACATATCGAGACGCTCGAAATTGAATGCTGAACCTCTTAGCCAATTAAAACGACAATAACTTTTTACACGGATGTCTGATTGAGTCCCGTCATATATCGAGACGCTCGAAATTGAATGTTGAAGCTCTGAGCCAATTCAAACGACAATAACTTTTTACTCGGATGTCTGATTGAGTCCCGTAATATAATGAGACGCTCGAAATTGAATGTTGAAGCTCTCAGCTAATTCAAACGAAAATAACTTTTTACTTGGATGTCTGATTGAGTCCCGTAACATATCGAGACGCTCAAAATTGAATGTTGAAGCTCTGAGCCAATTCAAATGACAATAACTTTTTACTCGGATGTCTGACTGAGTCCCCTAATATATCGAGACGCTCGAAATTGAATGTTGAACCTCTGAGCAAATGCAAACGACAATAATTTTTTTCTCGGATGTCTTATTAAGTCCCGTAATATATCGAGACGCTCGAAATTGAATGTTGAACCTCTGAGCCAATTCAAACGACAATAACTTTTTACTCGGATGTCTGATTGAGTCCCGTAATATATCGAGACCCTCGCAATTGAATGTCGATGCTCTGAGCAAATTCAAACGACAATAACTTTTTACTTGGATGTTTGATTGAGTCCCGTAATATATCGAGACGCTCGAAATTGAATGTTGAAGCTCTCAGCCAATTCAAACAAGAAACTTTTTACTCGGATGTCTAATTGAGTCCTGTAATATAACGAGACGCTCGAAATTGAATGTTGAACCTCTGAGCAAATTCAAACGACAATAACTTTTTACTCGGATGTCTGATTGAGTCCCGTCATATATTGAGACGCTCGAAATTGAATTCTGAAGCTCTGAGCCAATTCAAACAACAATAACTTTTTACTCGGATGTTTGATTGAGTCCCGTAATATATCGAGACGCTTAAAATTGAATGTTGAAGCTCTGAGCCAATACAAACGACCATAACTTTTTACTCGGATGTCTGATTGAGGCTCGTAATATATCGAGACGCTCGAAATTGAATGTTGAAGCTCTGAGCAAATACAAACAACCATAACTTTTTACTCGGATGTCTGATTGAGGCGCGTTGTCGCAACCTACCCTTCGGCGGGAGGGCGACGCGAGACTCGCGGGATGCGTGTTCCACGAAAGGAATACGCGCGGAGTCGCCACCAACGTTTATTTGAGGAAAACGTCGGAAAAACCGGAAAAGACGTGATCTACGAACTTTTTAGTGAAAGGTTCGGGAGTTGTATTTACGCACGGGGAAGGTATTAGCACCCCACACGTCCGTCCCGAGGGACGGCAGCCTTTAATCGAATGTGCAAACATGACTTTGATTTTTATGTTCCCTTTTATGTTCTTTATATCCTTTATACCCTTTTTATATTTTTTTTCTTTTTTGTGGTCGACAAGGGTGTTTCCCTTTGCTCCTACGTATTCCTCAATTTGGGATGAGAAAATCAGACCTACGTAGTTCTTTCTTATCAAGTGATTCTTTTTTACTTAAGTGGTGATCATTTTAAGGCGTTGGACCTTAAAAATGATCCATTTTACTTAGCGAGAAATTGAAATGACAAACTTCAAAAGCCTATTTTTGTGGACGAGCTTGACTAGGCGAGTTGATTTTAGCCTTAGTTTCACTTTAGTTATTAATCAATTCGGTTAAGAATGAGAAATCCCAAAGAGAAAACGTCCGATTGATTTTCCGCTTTATTTTACTAAAAGGTATATTTTTTTGTTATTATATTATTATTTTATCTCTTTTTGATTTCCAACGTGGTTACGGCACGACCGAACGGTCGGAATTGATTTTAACCGAAGTTAATGGATAATACAATTCAAACGTTCGGTGGAAATTTATTTTATTTTTAAGTTAAGCGAGAAACGACTTAAGTAAAATGGCTTAAGCACGTCAACAGGGGGTATAAAAAGTAAACAAAACGAGAATAAAAATGCACGAAACACAATGTGGACCACTACGGGCACATAGAATGAATTGAAAAGCTTGGTTCGAGGTACTTACCCGTTGAAGATCGAAGAACGATGAAGAACGAATAAAGAACGTCGAAGAACGAACGAAACCTTTGCGAGATTCCTCACGGAAAACGTTACGGAAACGTTTCGGAAGCGCCTCGGCTTAGATTTTCTTCACGGAAACAATTTTTCCAAGCAATTTCCAAAGAGGGAGAAGTGCCTAAAGGGCTGGGATCCTTTTCTTCTTCATTTTCTCCCCTATTTATAGCAAAATAGGGGAGATGCTTGCCGCCCAGCTCGCCCAGGCGAGCTCAGCTCGCCCAGGCGAGCAGGGTTGCTTCCTCCAGAAGCAACCGCCTTCTGGAGGAACCTTCTGGAGGGCCCAAATGGGCCTGGGTGCTATTTGCACCCCCATTTTTACTAAGTTCACCCCCTCTGCTGTTTTTTGGTGATTCTTTTTTCGTAAAGTTACGGAAACTTACGAATTTCGTAACGATACTTGTTTTCTTTCCGTAATTGTTACGGAACCTTGCGGATTACATAATCATCCCCTTTTTGACTTACGGAATGTTACGGAACCTCACTTAATTATGCAACGACGCTTCCTTTTGATTTCCGGTGTGTCACGGAAACTTACGGATTGTGCATCAATATTTTTTTGGTTTTCCGGCATGTCCTGAAATTTCACAAATTGCCTAATGATGGGTGCCAAGCACCTCACGAGGACCAAAGAATGGTCGCACGTCATCGAGCAAAGGTTCCCGGACGAAATTAGGGTATGACAGTTGCCCCTCTTTACTTGTCTTTTATTGGAGATAAAAGAAAAGTAAAGATAAGACACTAATTTCGCTCCTCTCAACTTGGCGAGAGTCGCGGGTGACCATAAAATCTCCACATGCCAATGACTTGTTGTTCCCAAAATTTCACAAATTGCCTAATGACGGGCACCAAGCACCTCACAAGGACCAAAGAATGGTCGCATGTCATCAAGCAAAGGTACCCGAAAATCAGTGTATGACACTAATTTCGCTCCTCTCGGTTGACGAGAGTCGCGGGTGACCGTGACTCGTCGTTCCTAGGATTTCACAAACTGCCTGATGATGGATGCCAAGCACCTCACAAGGACCAAAGAATGGTCGCATGTCATCAAGCAAAGGTCCCCGAAAATCAGCGTATGACACTAATTTCGCTCCTCTCGGCTGACGAGAGTCGCGGGTGACCATGAAATTTCCACATGTAAATGACTTTGTTGTCCCCGGAGGAACAAAAGGTGCAGAAGACTGTGTCAGCCCCTGCATGCTATCAAGCGTTCTGTCTTACAGATAGCAAAAGAAAGGGTGCGAATAACCATAAGGTATCTCCGCGTATCATGGGTGCAGAATGACCAAACTTGGTCTCTGCTTGCCATCGAACACGACTGCGTCTGAATGGCAAAGGGGGGGCGGATAACCGTAAGGTATCTCCGCGTATCATGTGTGCAGAATGACCAAACTTGGTCTCTGCTTGCCATCGAACACGACTGTGTCTGAATGGCAAAGGGGGGCGGATAACCGTAAGGTATCTCCGCGTATCATGTGTGCAGAATGACCAAACTTGGTCTCTGCTTGCCATCGAACACGACTGTGTCTGAATGGCAAAGGGGGGCGGATAACCGTAAGGTATCTCCGCGTATCATGTGTGCAGAATGACCAAACTTGGTCTCTGCTTGCCATCGAACACGACTGTGTCTGAATGGCAAAGGGGGGCGGATAACCGTAAGGTATCTCCGCGTATCATGTGTGCAGAATGACCAAACTTGGTCTCTGCTTGCCATCGAACACGACTGTGTCTGAATGGCAAAGGGGGGGCGGATAACCGTAAGGTATCTCCGCGTATCATGTGTGCAGAATGACCAAACTTGGTCTCTGCTTGCCATCGAACACGACTGTGTCTGAATGGCAAAGGGGGGCGGATAACCGTAAGGTATCTCCGCGTATCATGTGTGCAGAATGACCAAACTTGGTCTCTGCTTGCCATCGAACACGACTGTGTCTGAATGGCAAAGGGGGGGCGGATAACCGTAAGGTATCTCCGCGTATCATGTGTGCAGAATGACCAAACTTGGTCTCTGCTTGCCATCGAACACGACTGTGTCTGAATGGCAAAGGGGGGGCGGATAACCGTAAGGTATCTCCGCGTATCATGTGTGCAGAATGACCAAACTTGGTCTCTGCTTGCCATCGAACACGACTGTGTCTGAATGGCAAAGGGGTCGGATAACCGTAAGGTATCTCCGCGTATCATGTGTGCAGAATGACCAAACTTGGTCTCTGCTTGCCATCGAACACGACTGTGTCTGAATGGCAAAGGGGGGCGGATAACCGTAAGGTATCTCCGCGTATCATGTGTGCAGAATGACCAAACTTGGTCTCTGCTTGCCATCGAACACGACTGTGTCTGAATGGCAAAGGGGGGGCGGATAACCGTAAGTTATCTCCGCGTATCATGTGTGCAGAATGACCAAACTTGGTCTCTGCTTGCCCTCGAACACGACTGTGTCTGAATGGCAAAGGGGGGGCGGATAACCGTAAGGTATCTCCGCGTATCATGTGTGCAGAATGACCAAACTTGGTCTCTGCTTGCCATCGAACACGACTGTGTCTGAATGGCAAAGGGGGGGCGGATAACCGTAAGGTATCTCCGCGTATCATGTGTGCAGAATGACCAAACTTGGTCTCTGCTTGCCATCGAACACGACTGTGTCTGAATGGCAAAGGGGGGCGGATAACCGTAAGGTATCTCCGCGTATCATGTGTGCAGAATGACCAAACTTGGTCTCTGCTTGCCATCGAACACGACTGTGTCTGAATGGCAAAGGGGGGCGGATAACCGTAAGGTATCTCCGCGTATCATGTGTGCAGAATGACCAAACTTGGTCTCTGCTTGCCATCGAACACGACTGTGTCTGAATGGCAAAGGGGGGCGGATAACCGTAAGGTATCTCCGCGTATCATGTGTGCAGAATGACCAAACTTGGTCTCTGCTTGCCATCGAACACGACTGTGTCTGAATGGCAAAGGGGGGCGGATAACCGTAAGGTATCTCCGCGTATCATGTGTGCAGAATGACCAAACTTGGTCTCTGCTTGCCATCGAACACGACTGTGTCTGAATGGCAAAGGGGGGCGGATAACCGTAAGGTATCTCCGCGTATCATGTGTGCAGAATGACCAAACTTGGTCTCTGCTTGCCATCGAACACGACTGTGTCTGAATGGCAAAGGGGGGGCGGATAACCGTAAGGTATCTCCGCGTATCATGTGTGCAGAATGACCAAACTTGGTCTCTGCTTGCCATCGAACACGACTGTGTCTGAATGGCAAAGGGGGGCGGATAACCGTAAGGTATCTCCGCGTATCATGTGTGCAGAATGACCAAACTTGGTCTCTGCTTGCCATCGAACACGACTGTGTCTGAATGGCAAAGGGGGGGGCGGATAACCGTAAGGTATCTCCGCGTATCATGTGTGCAGAATGACCAAACTTGGTCTCTGCTTGCCATCGAACACGACTGTGTCTGAATGGCAAAGGGGGGGCGGATAACCGTAAGGTATCTCCGCGTATCATGTGTGCAGAATGACCAAACTTGGTCTTTGCTTGCCATCGAACACGACTGTGTCTGAATGGCAAAGGGGGGCGGATAACCGTAAGGTATCTCCGCGTATCATGTGTGCAGAATGACCAAACTTGGTCTCTGCTTGCCATCGAACACGACTGTGTCTGAATGGCAAAGGGGGGCGGATAACCGTAAGGTATCTCCGCGTATCATGTGTGCAGAATGACCAAACTTGGTCTCTGCTTGCCATCGAACACGACTGTGTCTGAATGGCAAAGGGGGGGCGGATAACCGTAAGTTATCTCCGCGTATCATGTGTGCAGAATGACCAAACTTGGTCTCTGCTTGCCCTCGAACACGACTGTGTCTGAATGGCAAAGGGGGGGCGGATAACCGTAAGGTATCTCCGCGTATCATGTGTGCAGAATGACCAAACTTGGTCTCTGCTTGCCATCGAACACGACTGTGTCTGAATGGCAAAGGGGGGGCGGATAACCGTAAGGTATCTCCGCGTATCATGTGTGCAGAATGACCAAACTTGGTCTCTGCTTGCCATCGAACACGACTGTGTCTGAATGGCAAAGGGGGGGCGGATAACCGTAAGGTATCTCCGCGTATCATGTGTGCAGAATGACCAAACTTGGTCTCTGCTTGCCATCGAACACGACTGTGTCTGAATGGCAAAGGGGGGCGGATAACCGTAAGGTATCTCCGCGTATCATGTGTGCAGAATGACCAAACTTGGTCTCTGCTTGCCATCGAACACGACTGTGTCTGAATGGCAAAGGGGGGGGCGGATAACCGTAAGGTATCTCCGCGTATCATGTGTGCAGAATGACCAAACTTGGTCTCTGCTTGCCATCGAACACGACTGTGTCTGAATGGCAAAGGGGGGGCGGATAACCGTAAGGTATCTCCGCGTATCATGTGTGCAGAATGACCAAACTTGGTCTTTGCTTGCCATCGAACACGACTGTGTCTGAATGGCAAAGGGGGGCGGATAACCGTAAGGTATCTCCGCGTATCATGTGTGCAGAATGACCAAACTTGGTCTCTGCTTGCCATCGAACACGACTGTGTCTGAATGGCAAAGGGGGGCGGATAACCGTAAGGTATCTCCGCGTATCATGTGTGCAGAATGACCAAACTTGGTCTCTGCTTGCCATCGAACACGACTGTGTCTGAATGGCAAAGGGGGGGCGGATAACCGTAAGTTATCTCCGCGTATCATGTGTGCAGAATGACCAAACTTGGTCTCTGCTTGCCCTCGAACACGACTGTGTCTGAATGGCAAAGGGGGGGCGGATAACCGTAAGGTATCTCCGCGTATCATGTGTGCAGAATGACCAAACTTGGTCTCTGCTTGCCATCGAACACGACTGTGTCTGAATGGCAAAGGGGGGGCGGATAACCGTAAGGTATCTCCGCGTATCATGTGTGCAGAATGACCAAACTTGGTCTCTGCTTGCCATCGAACACGACTGTGTCTGAATGGCAAAGGGGGGCGGATAACCGTAAGGTATCTCCGCGTATCATGTGTGCAGAATGACCAAACTTGGTCTCTGCTTGCCATCGAACACGACTGTGTCTGAATGGCAAAGGGGGGCGGATAACCGTAAGGTATCTCCGCGTATCATGTGTGCAGAATGACCAAACTTGGTCTCTGCTTGCCATCGAACACGACTGTGTCTGAATGGCAAAGGGGGGCGGATAACCGTAAGGTATCTCCGCGTATCATGTGTGCAGAATGACCAAACTTGGTCTCTGCTTGCCATCGAACACGACTGTGTCTGAATGGCAAAGGGGGGCGGATAACCGTAAGGTATCTCCGCGTATCTCCGGCTCTTGAGTTATGGCAACAAAAGGCGATGTGGTCGACAAAAGCGTGGCTCTTGCTCCTACGTATCCTCCAATGAGGAACTCAGACCTACGTAGTTCTGGATAACTTGTGAGACTTGAAAAAGTCTCGGTGTTTTCTCCACTAAAATGCAAACATGCTTTAGCAAAGAGACAAATATTCCAACTGATTTAGAGCAGCATATGCTTTTTTGAGTGAAAAACAATGCGTCTACCGGGGAAGGAGAGTCTGCTGATGAAATCTCCCATAACCATAAATGAGATTTTGGATGTTAGCATTTCGTTTCTAAATGACCATTTAGAGGAAACACTGGGTTCGACAAAAATAGAAGAAATCCACTCAAAGTGTATCAATCTCGCACAGGTAAGTGTTTCACCCTAATTCCGAACCATAGATATGTCATGACTTGACTTTGCAAATTATTTCCTATCAAACCAAAAAATTACATGCGTGATCATGGATCAATAGGGCTTCCCTTGGGAATGGGGTCTTTTGGTGGTTTCTTCTTTCGGCTTTTATGTGTTTTTGGCTTTTGATTTTTCTGGCCTTTTTCTTTTTCTGTTTTTGTTTAGTGCGGGGCGAGAAAAAAGGTCGCTAGCGCACGGGATTTTGGTTGGTAATTAAAGGGAGAAGACCATTTTAGGTCGTGGTTTCCTTTCTTTTTTGTTTCATTTGGTGACAATTCTGTATTGTTCAGATATTGTCCGGTCCAAAGACCTCTCTGCACATTTCTTCTGTTTTCTTTCGATCCTTGATCAGGAGCTTTCTTTCCTTCTTTTCTTTTCCTTTTTCTTTCTCCCATTCTTTGATTGGGAATTTTCCTTCTCTTCTTTTTGCTTTCTCTTTGATTGGAAATTTTCCTTCTCTTCCTTTTAGCTTTCTCTTTGATTGGAAATTTTCCTTCTTTTCCTTTTTGCTTCCGAGGGTAAGGATTACGGTGAGTCAGGATTTTAGCTCAAGGTTTGTAGAATGGCTAGACATGACACATGTCGGGGTTTGGTTTGGCTCAAGGATAAAAGGGATGCCCCACATTATTTCCATGGCACAAATGCAAAAATGATGATTTGGAAACTTTATGCAAAACTGGTCATGCATGCACCTATGCGGACACTCAACTGTCAACTTTTTATGGTCATGTGATGCTAGGGCTCAGGATTCATTTCCTCTATTTTTAATCAACCCAATGTTTCCAAAATATGTTCTTTTATCAATTTGTGCATTCATCCGAGTCCATTTCGGGCGTCCGGGAAATTTCACAGCATTTACCCTTCAGGTGTAGACACATTTTCCAAAAAATTGGTTATGATCAATGAATTTTTTTTCAAAGAAAAGTTGGGAATCGTCTCTTTTCAAAAGCATGTCGTTTTTTAGCTAGACAACTTATTTTCTCTTTTTCCATCTTTTCCTTACTTGCTTTTTTCTTATTTGCTCTCTTTTTCTTTTCACTTCCTTTTCTTTTCTATTTCATTTTCTATCCTTTTCCATTTTTATTTTTATCATGATTTTTTTTGTTTATTTTACATATATACTTTTGGACGATGTTCCTAAACAAAGAACTCTACACGGTTCCAGAATTTCAAACATCATCGCTAGTAATGATATATAAATACTAACGCAACAACCTAAACAAAATGTATGCGCTGTACAAAATGACAATCGAAACAACAAAAGCAAACGTTAGTCTCTCAAGTCAAAACAATAACATAGAATGACAAAAGAAATATGAAAGAAAAGCGAATCTGGGGATCTCCCAGTCACGTGTCTCCACTCCCTCCCAAGAAGTCAAGCAAATCAGCCATCTCCTCATCCTCGTGGGCTTCTTCTCCATCGCCGGGCGCTTCTGGGGGTGCCTCTCCTGCTTGGGCCTCAGGCCAATCTCCGGGCCATGCAACCTCTGCCCTGAACTGGTCTGGAGTAGGGCATGAAAAAGGAGCGAAGCCCTGGCTCTGCATGCTAAGGCTCATCTGGTACAGACAGTCATGGGTCCGTACATGGGCTCGGTGGTTGGCTGCCTGCTGGCGAACCAAATGCCGTAAATACTGCTCCATGTCAAATGCCCCAGCCGGGCCAGCACGATGAGGTGGTGGGGGCGCGCCTGCGGCCTGTGGAGCATCACCCTGACCCTGTCTCTGGGTACAGTACTTCTCAATAAAAGCCCGGGTGATGGGCGGCCGAATCACCTTGGTAGGTGCAACGGGGACTCCGAACGACTGGCAGAGTCCTGTGATCAGTGCGGGGAATCCCAGGGCCCTGTTGGACTTATCTGGGTCCAAAGGGTGCCTAGCGGGCGCCATACCTGCAAAAATATAGATGGCATCAGCGATCAACTGAGCCACATGGATGCTCATCCGTGTCAGGATGGCGTACACCAGCTGGCACTTAGGCATGGGGAGGTCGGAATTATGATCGGTGGGCAGGATGTTGCTGAGGAGCAACGTCATCCATATCTGGGTCAGGGTGGTCATATTGGTGCGCATGATTCGCACTCGCCTCCCTGCAGCAGTCCGGGCAAAATCCTGCCCCGGTATACATAGCAGCTGGGCGATGGCCTCCTCATCGAACCCATCAGACCGGTTCCTCCTCTGGCCATACTCGCATTCGTGGCCCTCTTCCAACACCATCGGATATCCCAGGAGCTGGCTGATAGCGTCGGCATCGAACGGGATCCACTGACCCCTAACCCAGGATCTCATGTCACGCACGCCCTCCTCTGTTGGCCAAGCATTGGCATAAAATTCAAGGACTATTTCTGGATCAAACTTGGCCATAGGAGTAACCAGTGGTGCCCACCGCCGGCGCCCTATTTCCTCCTGAAAATCAGTATACTCGTCGTCCCTGAGCTGGACGCGTCGCTCCCGGAGAAACGACCATCCCTTGATGGCTTCGAAGCGCTGCTGGTGTACAACGCTCCTAAAGCGGTGACTGTCGTACTCCGGGGCGGAACTAGTTCCTTCGGCCGCCTTGTCCTTCCTGGACCTCTTTGAGGCAAGCTTCCTCGGGGCCATTCCTGCGAAGGCAAACATTTGGAAAGTTAGTTTACAAGAAATATAACAATCATTACAAACAAGGGCCAAACAACACTTCTCATGGCACGAGTGTCAACATGCACTTTATAAAATAATCATATTGGGGTCGTGCTATTTTATGACACATACGTATTTGCACACATAAAAATTTTGTGTGAAACATTTTACAACACTTATCCATGTACATATTTTTTTGACAAACCTTTTCAATGCTACATCCTATATATATACACACATTTTTTTGGAAGGCTTCTTTTGTTACCTACTCACAAATACACATATTTTGAAAAACACTTTTACGCTACCCATCCAACACTTTGTAAGGCACTTCATGCTATATATATTCATATTATGCAAGGCATTTTCATGCTATATGTATTCATATTTTGCAAGGCATTTTATTCAACATTTTGCAAGGCATTTCCATGCTATATATATATTCACATATATACATACTGTTGAAAGGTATTTTCCATGCTACCTAGGTGCAAAGTATTCCTCATGGGGCAGCCAAATTTAAATTCTAATAACAACCTCTCAAACATGTCCTAATATTCATGCCTTTTTACATTCAAAACCAAAACTTAGATTCCTAGGCGTAAGTCATGCTTCCTTGTATTGAAATTAAAAGCTTGGGTTCCTAGGCCTAGAATTGCATTCGGGCATTCATTTTAAATCCTTCATGCTGTCCCTATACATATAAAACAGTCCCACAACCCAAAGCTCACAAAACCATGCTCATATGTCGTTGAGGCATTTCACCGAGCACTTGGTGGGCGCATGTTTAGGCACGAATATCAAGAGAATGGGGACAATGTGGCACGCGCCATTACTTCAGAATACACCCTAGGCCAAGGCCATCCCTTACAACCCCTCAATTCAACAAAAACAAGCAACAATTTGAGGATAAATCCCTCACGTTTCTTAGCAAACACATGCAATTTAGAGCACCAAAATACATCAATGGAAAGCTAGAAAGCCCAAGAATGAGGTACTTACTTGTTGGAGACGAATAATAGAGCAAAACGGAATCAAAAACGCAAAAAATGGTGACCTAAGGGCTGCAAAATCCGTGAGTCCCGTGAGCTTTCTTTTTGAATGAGGGGGGAAGTTTTTGAATGAAAAAACATCCCCCCCTTCGTCATTTTTATATTTTGGTGCAGAGGTGGCTCGCCCAGGCGAGCCCAGCTCGCCCAGGCGAGCTAACCTGCACTTTTTTTTTTTTTTTTTTTTTTTTTTTTTTTTTTTTGAGGGGAACATTGACCATGTCCCCTCCCTTCTCATGGATTAGCCTTTTGCCTAACTTGAACTTACTTAGGTTAGAATCAGGCGTTGATTACTTATCTTATTATTACTCTTTTCCCTTTTTTAAAACAAACAAATAGTAAAAGAAAGCTACAAAATAGAAAGGATACGGGGCTGCCTTGCAGCGACATTCCATGCTTGTTTCGCACAGAGAAGGGCAACGATCGGTCGGTCGTGACCCCATCCCCGCTTGCGTTCATCCTTAAGTACCTGCAAGTAATAAACAACCAGGTATGGCCAATCCTGGCCGCATCATTACCCTACCTTGACTGGTTTCTGCCATTCATATTTTGTCTTCACTCCAGAAGGTAGCCCAAGGTGATCCTGCCCCTGTTTTACCACAACAATATACATGCGTATGCGTATGCGTATGCATGAATGTTTTCAAACGCAGAAAATTTAGGGAAAGTTGGTTCAGGTTAAATTAAGCGCTTGGGGGATCCCATGAACTGAGCGGAAGGGCTCAGGCGATCACAAATTAACGCAAGGTGTGAAACTAACGCGAGGACTAAAAGCCTCAAATCCATGTTCATTTCTTTGAAAGATCGTAACAAGAGATACAACGGACCGGAAATCCCCGGAGGGAAATCTAGAAAACGCATAAAGATAGAGAACATGCAGCGACACCCTTAATTGCCCCAGCATCTAAGCATAATATTGTTTGACGACATCAGAGTTCACGGGTGAAGGTAGCTCTTCGCCATCCATGTTGGTAAGCACCAGGGCTCCTCCGGAAAAAGCCCTCTTCACAACAAAAGGCCCTTCGTAGTTCGGGGCCCATTTCCCTCGATGGTCCTTGACAGCATAGGACATTTTCTTTAGCACAAGGTCTCCCTCATGGAACTTGCGTAAGCGTACTTTCTTGTCGAATGCACTCTTCATTCTCTGCTGGTATAAGCGCCCATGACTCATGGCTGTTAAGCGCTTACCCTCAATGAGGTTGAGCTGATCGTAGCGTGTTTGAGCCCACTCTGATTCCTTTAATCCGGATTCTGCCAAGATCCTTAATGACGGGACTTCTACCTCAAACGGTAACACAGCCTCCATCCCATATACCAATGAGAACGGCGTTGCCCCAGTTGACGTTCGTACTGAAGTCCGGTAACCGTGTAACGCGAATGGGAGCATTTCGTGCCAATCCTTGTATGACACGGTCATCTTTTGGATAATCTTTTTGATATTCTTATTGGCCGCTTCCACGGCTCCATTCATCTTTGGCCGGTAGGGCGTGGAATTGTGATGCTGGATTTTAAACTCCTCGCACATTTCTGCCATCATCTTATTATTCAGGTTGGTGCCGTTGTCCGTGATAATCTTCCTTGGCAAACCATATCGGCAGATGATCTCTTTCTTAATGAACCTGACCACCACATTCCTCGTGACATTGGTATATGAAGCCGCCTCGACCCACTTGGTGAAATAATCTATCGCTACGAGGATGAAGCGATGACCATTCGAGGCCTTGGGCTCAATGGCCCCGATGACATCTATTCCCCACATGGAGAAAGGCCAAGGGGCGGACATGACATTCAGAGGATGTGGTGGGGCATTAATATTATCTGCGAATGCTTGACATTTGTGGCACTTCCTCACATGGACACAACAATCACTTTCCATGGTAAGCCAGTAATAACCTGCTCTTAAGATCTTCCTGGCCATAGCATGCCCGTTGGCGTGCGTTCCAAACGAGCCCTCATGGACTTCCTCGATCATGCGATTTGCTTCCTTGGCATCCACACATCGCAGGAGTGTCATGTCGTGATTCCTCTTATACAGTGTGCCTCCGCTCATGAAGAAACTGGCTGCCAACCTCCTCAATGTCCTTTTATCGTTGTCGGCAATCTCTGGCGGGTATTCTTTGCTTTCGACATATCGCTTGATGTCGTAATACCAGGGCTTTCCGTCCCGTTCCTCTTCCACTTGGCAACAATGTGCGGGTTTGCCACGACACTGAAATTCAATGTAGGGTAGGTCCCCGTGCGGTGTTAGCTGGAACATAGATGCCAATGTAGCAAGTGCATCCGCCATTTGATTTTCCTCGCGGGGAACATGATGGAAGGAGATCTCATCGAAAGTCTTAGCCAATTCCTTGATGTAGGCTTTGTAGGGTATCAGCTTGGGATCTCTAGTTTCCCATTCCCCTCTCAGCTGATGGATTACCAACGCTGAGTCGCCGTACACCTTGAGTAGTTTGACATCGGAGTCAATTGCTGCCTGGACGGCTAGGGCACATGCTTCATATTCGGCCACGTTGTTGGTGCAGTCGAATCCTAGCCTGGCTGTGAAAGGTACACATTGATTGTCCGGAGAGATCAACACTGCCCCAACGCCATGACCTAGAATGTTTGACGCTCCGTCAAACCATACAGTCCATTTGTCCCGATCTTCGTCCAACTTTTCCTCGAACAAGGCCATGATATCCTCATCCGGGAATTCCGGATGCATGGGCTGGTAGTCGTTAAGAGGCTGTTGAGCCAAATAATCTGCCAAAGCGCTTCCTTTTATCGCCTTTTGGGTGACGTAGACTATATTCAAACTCAGATAGCAGGACTTGCCACCGGGCGATTCGTCCTGTGAGAGCTGGCTTTTCAAAGATGTACTTAACGGGTCCATTTTGGATATCAACCAGGTAGTATGGCTCAGCATGTACTGCCTTAGGCGATGGGACGCCCATACTAAAGCACAACACGTTCTTTCGAGCAAGGAGTAATTCATCTCACAGGTCGTGAACTTCTT